>NC_091288.1:165825599-165918099 GCF_032444005.1 Ranitomeya imitator | reverse complement strand
CAGCATCAGGCGGAGTTAAGTAATGAAGCAGTTAACGAGCTCACCAGAACACCTGAGGGAGGAAGCTCAGAAGCTGCAGTACCACTTGTGACCACAGGAGTGAATTCAGCCACAGAATTCACAACAGTACCCCCCCCTTGAGGAGGGGTCACCGAACCCTCACCAGAGCCCCCAGGCCGACCAGGATGAGCCGCATGAAAGGCACGAACAAGATCGGAAGCATGAACATCAGAGGCAAAAACCCAGGAATTATCTTCCTGAGCATAACCCTTCCATTTAACCAGATACTGGAGTTTCTGTCTAGAAACACGAGAATCCAAAATCTTCTCCACAATATACTCCAATTCCCCCTCCACCAAAACCGGGGAAGGAGGCTCAACAGATGGAACCATAGGTGCCACGTATCTCCGCAACAACGACCTATGGAATACATTATGTATGGAAAAGGAGTCTGGGAGGGTCAAACGAAAAGACACAGGATTGAGAACCTCAGAAATCCTATACGGACCAATAAAACGAGGTTTAAATTTAGGAGAGGAAACCTTCATAGGAATATGACGAGAAGATAACCAAACCAGATCCCCAACACGAAGTCGGGGACCCACACGGCGTCTGCGATTAGCGAAAAGTTGAGCTTTCTCCTGGGACAAGATCAAATTGTCCACTACCTGAGTCCAGATCTGCTGCAACCTATCCACCACAGAATCCACACCAGGACAGTCCGAAGACTCAACCTGTCCTGAAGAGAAACGAGGATGGAACCCAGAATTGCAAAAAAATGGAGAAACCAAGGTAGCCGAGCTGGCCCGATTATTAAGGGCGAACTCAGCCAACGGCAAAAAGGACACCCAATCATCCTGGTCTGCAGAAACAAAACATCTCAGATATGTTTCCAAGGTCTGATTGGTTCGTTCGGTCTGGCCATTAGTCTGAGGATGGAAAGCCGAGGAAAAGGATAGGTCAATGCCCATCCTACCACAAAAGGCTCGCCAAAACCTTGAAACAAACTGGGAACCTCTGTCAGAAACAATATTCTCAGGAATGCCATGCAACCGAACCACATGCTGAAAGAACAAAGGTACCAAATCAGAGGAGGAAGGCAATTTAGCCAAGGGCACCAGATGGACCATTTTAGAAAAGCGATCACAGACCACCCAAATGACTGACATCTTTTGAGAAACGGGAAGGTCAGAAATGAAATCCATCGAAATATGTGTCCAAGGCCTCTTTGGGACCGGCAAGGGCAAAAGCAACCCACTGGCACGAGAACAGCAGGGCTTAGCCCTAGCACAAATCCCACAGGACTGCACAGAAGTACGTACATCCCGTGACAGAGATGGCCACCAGAAGGATCTAGCCACTAACTCTCTGGTACCAAAGATTCCAGGATGACCAGCCAACACCGTACAAAGAAGTTCAGAGATAAGTTTATTAGTCCACCTATCAGGGACGAACAGTTTCTCTGCTGGACAACGATCAGGTTTATTCGCCTGAAATTTTTGCAGCACCCGCCGCAAATCAGGGGAGATGGCAGACACAATGACTCCTTCCTTGAGGATACCCGCTGGCTCAGATAAACCCGGAGAGTCGGGCACAAAACTCCTAGACAGAGCATCCGCCTTCACATTTTTAGAGCCCGGAAGGTACGAAATCACAAAGTCGAAGCGGGCAAAAAATAACGACCAACGGGCCTGTCTAGGATTCAAGCGCTTGGCAGACTCGAGATAAGTCAAGTTCTTATGATCAGTCAATACCACCACGCGATGCTTAGCTCCTTCAAGCCAATGACGCCACTCCTCGAATGCCCACTTCATGGCCAGCAACTCTCGATTGCCCACATCATAATTACGCTCAGCGGGCGAAAACTTCCTGGAAAAGAAAGCACATGGTTTAATCACTGAGCAATCAGAACCTCTCTGTGACAAAACCGCCCCTGCTCCAATCTCAGAAGCATCAACCTCGACCTGGAACGGAAGAGAAACATCTGGCTGACAACACAGGGGCAGAACAAAAACGACGCTTCAACTCCTGAAAAGCTTCCACAGCAGCAGAAGACCAATTAACCAAATCAGCACCCTTCTTGGTCAAATCGGTCAATGGTTTGGCAATGCTAGAAAAATTACAGATGAAGCGACGATAAAAATTAGCAAAGCCCAGGAACTTTTGCAGACTTTTCAGAGATGTCGGCTGAATCCAATCCTGGATGGCTTGGACCTTAACTGGATCCATCTCGATAGTAGAAGGGGTAAAGATGAACCCCAAAAATGAAACTTTCTGCACACCGAAGAGACACTTTGATCCCTTCACAAACAAAGAGTTAGCACGCAGGACCTGAAAAACCATTCTGACCTGCTTCACATGAGACTCCCAATCATCTGAGAAGATCAAAATGTCATCCAAGTAAACAATCAGGAATTTATCCAGATACTCACGGAAGATGTCATGCATAAAAGACTGAAACACAGATGGAGCATTGGCAAGTCCGAACGGCATCACTAGATACTCAAAATGACCCTCGGGCGTATTGAATGCAGTTTTCCATTCATCTCCTTGCCTGATTCTCACCAGATTATACGCACCACGAAGATCTATCTTAGTGAACCAACTAGCCCCCTTAATCCGAGCAAACAAGTCAGATAACAATGGCAAGGGATACTGAAATTTAACAGTGATCTTATTAAGAAGGCGGTAATCAATACACGGTCTCAGCGAACCATCCTTCTTGGCTACAAAGAAGAACCCTGCTCCCAGTGGTGATGACGATGGGCGAATATGTCCCTTCTCCAGGGATTCCTTTACATAACTGCGCATAGCGGCGTGTTCGGGCACGGATAAATTAAATAATCGACCTTTAGGGAATTTACTACCAGGAATCAAATTGATAGCACAATCACAATCCCTATGCGGAGGTAGAGCATCGGACTTGGGCTCTTCAAATACATCCTGATAATCAGACAAGAACTCTGGGACCTCAGAAGGGGTGGATGACGAAATCGACAAAAATGGAACATCACCATGTACCCCCTGACAACCCCAGCTGGATACCGACATGGAATTCCAATCCAATACTGGATTATGGGTTTGTAGCCATGGCAACCCCAACACGACCACATCATGCAGATTATGCAACACCAGAAAGCGAATAACTTCCTGATGTGCAGGAGCCATGCACATGGTCAGCTGGGCCCAGTATTGAGGTTTATTCTTGGCCAAAGGTGTAGCATCAATTCCTCTCAATGGAATAGGACACCGCAAAGGCTCCAAGAAAAACCCACAACGTTTAGCATAATCCAAATCCATCAGATTCAGGGCAGCGCCCGAATCCACAAACGCCATGACAGAAAACGACGACAAAGAGCATATCAAGGTAATGGACAGAAGGAATTTGGACTGTACAGTACCAATGACGGCAGACCTAGCGGACCGCTTAGTGCGCTTAGGACAATCAGAAATAGCATGAGTGGAATCACCACAGTAGAAACACAGACCATTCAGACGTCTGTATTCCTGCCGTTCAACTCTAGTCATAGTCCTATCGCACTGCATAGGCTCAGGTTTAACCTCAGGCAGTACCGCCAAATGGTGCACAGATTTACGCTCGCGCAAACGTCGACCGATCTGAATGGCCAAAGACAAAGACTCATTCAAACCAGCAGGCATAGGAAATCCCACCATGACATCCTAAAGAGCCTCAGAGAGACCCTTTCTGAACAAAGCTGCCAGCGCAGATTCATTCCACTGAGTGAGTACTGACCATTTCCTAAATTTCTGACAATATACTTCTATATCATCCTGACCCTGGCACAAAGCCAGCAAATTTTTCTCAGCCTGATCCACTGAATTAGGCTCATCGTACAGCAATCCGAGCGCCAGGAAAAACGCATCGACACTACTCAATGCAGGGTCTCCTGGCGCAAGAGAAAATGCCCAGTCTTGAGGGTCGCCGCGCAAAAAAGAAATAATAATCAAAACCTGTTGAATAGGATTACCAGAAGAATGAGGTTTCAAGGCCAGAAATAGCTTACAATTATTTTTGAAACTTAGAAACTTAGTTCTATCTCCAAAAAACAAATCAGGAATAGGAATTCTTGGTTCTAACATAGATTTCTGATCAATAGTATCTTGAATTTTTTGTACATTTATAACGAGATTATCCATTGAAGAGCACAGACCCTGAATATCCATGTCCACACCTGTGTCCAGAATCACCCAAATGTCTAGGGGAAAAAAAAAAGTGAACACAGAGCAGAAAAAAAAAAAAAATGATGTCAGAACTTTTTCTTTCCCTCTATTGAGAATCATTAGTTTGGCTCCTTGTACTGTTATGTTTGCTAATGACAGGTGTTATGAAGGCAATCCAGAAACACAGTGTGCTTAGCGATCAGAGCGCACACAGTGATCTGACAAATACCCAAAAATACAAGAACGAGCTCTGAGACGTGGAAACTCTGTAGACTGCACACCTGATCCTATCCTAAACACAACTAAAAGCGGCTGTGGATTGCGCCTAACAACTACCTAGGCAACTCGGCACAGCCTAAGAAACTAGCTAGCCTGAAGATAGAAAAATAGGCCTGACTTGCCCCAGAGAAATTCCCCAAAGGAAAAGGCAGCCCCCCACATATAATGACTGTGAGTAAGATGAAAAGACAAAACGTAGGGATGAAATAGATTCAGCAAAGTGGGGCCCGATATTCTAGGACAGAGCGAGGACAGTAAAGCGAACTTTGCAGTCTACAAAAAACCCTAAAGCAAAACCACGCAAAGGGGGCAAAAAAAACCCCACCGTGCCGAACTAACGGCACGGCGGTACACCCTTTGCGTCTCAGAGCTTCCAGCAAAACAAAAGACAAGCTGGACAGGAAAGAAGCAACAAAAAAAGCAAAAAGCACTTAGCTATACAGAGCAGCAGGTCACAGGAACAATCAGGAGAAGCTCAGATCCAACACTGAAACATTGACAAGGAGCAAGGATAGCAGCATCAGGCGGAGTTAAGTAATGAAGCAGTTAACGAGCTCACCAGAACACCTGAGGGAGGAAGCTCAGAAGCTGCAGTACCACTTGTGACCACAGGAGTGAATTCAGCCACAGAATTCACAACAGGATACTCACCACACACGGGGATATGAACACACACACAAAATGCGCCACACACTACCACGTGTTTGAACACATATTACCCTCAGCACACATTTCTCCACAAATACACCAACCTCGCCACATAAAAGTCGAAACACAAAAGTCACTGCTCAAAACTCGCCACGAGCAGAACTCGCGACATGCAAAAACTAGGCTCTTGCAAAACTCGCCACAAGTGCTAAACTCACCTCATGGAAAACTCGCCACACGCAAAACTTGCACACGCGGAAAAATTGCCACATGCACAAAAGTTGCAACACATGCAAAAGTTGCCTCACACAAAACTTGCACATACTCAAAAGGCTCCACACATAAAACTCGCCACGCGCAAAACTCGCCATGCGCAAAACTTGCTGCACACAACTTGCTACACTAACCTGTCACATGCAACTCGACACACAAAAAGTTGCTACACGCATGTTGCCACACAAAACTCATCTCACAAAAGTCGCTACATGCATGTCGCCACACGCAACTCAACACACACAACTTGACAAACGAAACTCGCCCTAAAACACAAACAAGTCTGGTATTATCCTTCAAAAATAAATATCTGATTAATAAGCAGACAAACTACAACAAATGTACCATATAGGAAATACGGCAGCTGTCAGTCACATCACCTGTCTATTATGTGTATGTGTGAGCTAATATATACTGCCAGGGGGAGGGCTTCCTGTTGGCTGGGGATTTATCAGGCTGCCAATTTAGCTTACAAATACTGAGGTAAAAATACTGAGCACATAACGTGTGAACGAGGTCTAATACAGGAGGAGATGACACACAGGTATATACTATATACAGGGGAGATGACACACAGATATATACTATATACAGGAGAGATGACACAGGTATATACTATATAGAGGAGGAGATGACATACAGGTACATATATATACAGGAGGAGAAGACATACAGGTATATACTATATACAGGAGATGACACACAGGTATATACTATATACAGGAGCAGATGACCTACAGGTATATACTATATACAGAAGGAGATGACATACAGGTATATGCTATATATAGAAGATGACATGCAGGTATATACTATATACAGGAGGAGATGACACACATATATACTATATACAGGCGAGATGACACACAGGTATATACTATATACAGGAGGAGATGACATACAGGTATATACTATATATAGAAGGAGATGACATTCAGGTATATACTATATATAGGGGAGATGACACAGCAGGTATATACTATATACAGGGGAGATGACATACAGGTATATACTATATACAGGAGATGACATACAGATGTATAGTATATATAAGGGAGATGATAAACATGTATATATTGAGGTGATGAGGTGAAAATGAAAAGGTGTGAGTGCAAAATGAGAGGAGTGAGGAAAAATAGTGGAGTGATCAGAAAATGACAGATGTGAGGCTGAAATGACAAGTGTTAGGGGGGAATGAGAGGAGTGAAGGAGAAAATGAGAGGTGTGAGGGAGAAAATGAGAGATGTGAGGGGGAAAATGAAAGATGTGATTGGGAAAATGAGAGGCGTGATGGGAAAATAAGAGAAGTGAGGTGCTATAACTAACCACAGATATTTACTATGCCAGGCAACGCCGGTCTCTTCAGATAGTCTAATATATAAAGCTGAATGTGTGTGTGTATGTGTGCGTGTGTGTGTGTGTATGTATGTCCGGGATTGGCATCTGCACCGTCGCAGCTACAGCCACAAAATTTTGCACAGTCACACGTCTGGACCCCGAGAGCGTCATAGGCTATGTTGTGAGGCGAAATTTTAACCCCACGCTTTCCAATTCACCAAACAATTTTGCCTCTATCTACATAATGGGGAAAAAAGTGAAAGGAAAAGTGTTGGAGGTGTTGCAGCTACAGCCACAAAATTTTGCACAGTCACACGTCTGGACCCCGAGAGCGCCATAGGCTATGTTGTGAGGTGAAATTTTAACCCCGCGCTTTCCAATTCACCAAACAATTTTGCCCCTATCTGCATAATGGGGAAAAGTGAAAGGAAAAGTGTTGGAGGCAAATTGACAGCTGCCAGATGTAAACAAGGGGGACTTAAAGAATGAGAGCGATGGCGCCAAAGAGTATATACCGTACAGTTGCTAAGGTGGGGCCCCGACATGGGATACTCACCACACACGGGGATATGAACACACACACAAAATGTGCTTGAACACATATCACCCTCAGCACACATTTCACCACACATACACCAACCTCGCCACATAAAAGTCGAAACACAAAAGTCGCCGCTCAAAACTCGCCACATGCAAAAACTAGGCTCACGCAAAACTCGCCACAAGTGCAAAACTCACCTCATGGAAAACTCGCCACACGCAAAACTTGCACACGCGGAAAAATTGCCACATGCACAAAAGTTGCAACACATGCAAAAGTTGCCTCACACAAAACTTGCACATACTCAAAAGGTACTACACATAAAACTCACCACGCGCAAAACTCGCCATGCGCAAAACTCGCCATGCGCAAAACTTGCTGCACACAACTTGCTACACTAACCTGTCACATGCAATTCGACACACAAAAAGTTGCTACACGCATGTTGCCACACAAAACTCATCTCACAAAAGTCGCTACATGCATGTCACCACACGCAACTCAACACACACAACTTGACAAACGAAACTCGCCCTAAAACACACACAAGTCTGGTATTATCCTTCAAAAATAAAAATCTGATTAATAAGCAGACAAACTACAAGAGCAACAAATGTACCATATAGGAAATACGGCAGCTGTCAGTCACATGACCTGTCTATTATGTGTATGTGTGAGCTAATATATACTGCCAGGGGGAGGGCTTCCTGTTGGCTGGGGATTTATCAGGCTGCCAATTTAGCTTACAAATACTGAGGTAAAAATACTGACCAAATAACGTGTGAATGCGGTCTAATACAGAAGGAGATGACACACAGGTATATACTATATACAGGAGAGATGGCACACAGGTATATACTATATACAGGAGGAGATGACACACAGATATATACTATATACAGGAGGAGATGACACACAGATATATACTATATACAGGAGGAGATGACATACAGGTATATACTATATACAGGGGAGATGACATACAGGTATATACTATATACAGGAGCAGATGACCTACAGGTATATACTATATACAGGAGGAGATGACCCACAGGTATATACTATATAAAGGAGCAGATGACCTACAGGTATATACTATATACAGGAGGAGATGACACACAGGTATATACTATATACATGAGATGACACACAGGTATATACTATATACAGGAGCAGATGACCTACAGGTATATACTATATACAGGAGTAGATGACATACAGGTATATGCTATATAGAAGATGACATACAGGTATATACTATATACATGAGGAAATGACACACAGATATATACTATATACAGGAGGAGATGACATACAGGTATATACTATATATAGAAGGAGAAGACATACAGGTATATACTATATATAGGAGGAGATGACATACAGGTATATACTATATACAGGGGAGATGACAAACAGGTATATACTATATACAGGAGATGACATACAGGTGTATACTATATATAAGGGAGATGACAAACATGTATATACTGAGGTGAAAATGAGGGGTGTGAGGTGAAAATGAAAAGGTGTGATTGCAAAATGAGAGGAGTGAGGGAAAATAGTGGAGTGATCGGAAAATGACAGATGTGAGGTCGAAATGACAAGTGTTAGGGGGGAATGAGAGGAGTGAGGGAGAAAATGAACGATGTGATTGGGAAAATGAGAGGCATGATGGGAAAATAAGAGAAGTGAGGTGCTATAACTAACCACAGATATTTACTATGCCCAGGCAACGCCGGGCTCTTCAGCTAGTTATATGATAAAATGGATGGCATCATTGACATATACAGCTCACCCTGAAAAAAGCAGCCCTCATACATCCATGTTGGGCTGATGGGTCATGAAAAGTGAGGACAAAAAAGCAGAAAAATGGAAAAATCGCCTGGTGAGTACTAATTTTTACAGGTTTCCTTTAAGATGCATTTTTGTAGTTATACCTGATTCACCATGCAGGAGTCCAGTTCTTCCTTTGTTGCATTGCTGTTTCCCCTTTCTTTGTTCTTAAAGACATTCAAGATAACACTTAGAAAAACAGTAAAATTTCAAAATGCGTTGTTCATGGAGAAAAATAGAACTTGTACACTTTTTTTTCTTTATAATACATTCAATGAGGTGGTCAGGTTTTCAAATTTCCTATTATTTTATGAATTTTTAATGTAAATGTAATTTTTATTGATTATTCTGCCCTGTACTGGACACGTCTAGTCAGCATGTGACTGTATGTATGCAAATTGCACAATTACGGTCATACGTCCACCCACTCCCGGCACCAAAGAATCCTGACCGTGAACAAGTTGGGGATTCTTTCCTGTATATTACCCTAAAGCTAATATATTATACGTATACAAATCACATTGGCTGTACTCTGGTCTTCTACATTAAAACTGTGTGACAGAAGCTGTGTAATGATCATCAGTAACTGTGATAGGAGTTTCTGTCCCTCTTCCCATCACTTTTGCAGACAGAAATTAACAACTAAATAAGTTAATACTACATATTTATTGGAGGGACTAATGACAGGTTGAATTTAAAAATAAATAAAAATAGAATGCTACTTTAACGTGGTCAATAAAGAAATAGTTTGATGCAAAATAAGTGATGTTCCTTGGGATTCTTTCCTAAATTTTTTAAACGTAAATCTAAATAAATTGTGTCTTTTTTCTTTAAGGAGTATTGGACCCGACCCTACATTTCTTTATGCATATTTTAACTTACCCTATACCACATGAATATTAATTTAAATGCATTTTCATTGGAGCATGATCCACAAGACATGGTCATTATTTGGCTCAATCCTTTCGGTCCAACCTATATAAGAAAAAAAAAAAACTCCTAATACCAGGTTGTATCAACAATAGCATTCTCTGTATTGATTACATGCCACACACAAAAATACTGGAGATTGCACAGTAAGGACTGATAAGAAATGCTGGGAGACACTTACAGATAACAAGGACTCCTCCAATTTCTCTGTGAAATTCTCAGGGGGCAGGATACCCAGCGCTGGTCTGTTGACGAAAGTGCTCTAGGAAAAATTAAGAGTGAGAGTTTCACTGATAATGTCAATTAAGGCTACTTTCACACTTGCGTCGGCCCGACGTACCGACGGACAGGGTGTTAAATGTAGCACAACGTGGGCAGCGGATGCAGTTTTACAACGCATCCGCTGCCCATTGCGATGAGGGGGAGGAGTTTCAGCTGCGCATGCGCGGTCGAAAATGGTGGACACGACACACAAAAAAATGTTACATTGAACTTTTTTTTGTGCGTCGCGTCCGCCAAAAACACGACGCATCCGTTGCACGACGGATGCGACGTGTGGCCATACGTCGCAATGCGTCGGTAATACAAGTCTAGGGAGAAAAAACGCATCCTGCGGGCACATTTGCAGGATGCGTTTTTTCTCCAAAACGTCGCATTGCGATGTACGCCAAACGACGCAAGTGTGAAAGTAGCCTAAGATTGCCATGTATTCAATGAGCATTAGTACCAGTACAGTGTGACTAATCACTGCTAAAGAGCTATTCTCATTACATCAAAGAGGTAAAATTGCAAAGTGCTTGTAAAAAAAAAAAAACAACTTTGCAATTTACTTTTTATTAAAAAAAAAAGTCTCTTCATTCTTAAGAACAGAGGGATTTTATATTTTATGGTTGACTCCTCATTGCCTACCTGCCACCAACGCAGTTTAATAACAACGGCCATTCTCCTAGGCAAGGAGCGCAGTCCTTACAGGCTCTTTTCCATAGGGCTAGTAATTAGTGATGAGCGAGTGTACTCGTTGCTCGGATAACTGCTCGGAGATTTTGTTTTCATCGCGGCAGCTGAATGATTTACAGCTACTAGACAGCTTGATTACATGTGGGGATTCCCTAGCAACCAGGCAACCCCCACATGTACTCAGGCTGGCTAGCAGCTGTAAATCATTCAGTTGCCGCGATGAAAACTAAATCTCCGAACACTAAAAAATACTCGGAGGTCACCCGAGCAACGAGTACACTCGCTCATCACTAGTAGTAATTGCTACTCCAAAGCTGTGGTGGTAGTGTACTATTAGCCTCTGATGCAGCCAAATGTAGCTATGCTCTTCAAATGCTATGGTCTATATCTGGGTTCAGATGGTTTTACTAAGACTTGGACCAACCGTACTGGAGGCGTTACTAAGACTTGGACCAACCGTACTGGAGGCGGACACCCACATATAGTAGACTACATTAGGTGTAGGCATACACGCCTGAAAATGATGCACAGCAGAGTACACGTTCATTCTGCTGGCGCCGTTATAGCCTATGGCACCGTCAATGCAAATATCCAAATCCCGTTTTGCGGGGTGCTTGGACATAAGCCCCGATGGGAGCCACTGAACGTGTGCCTGAACGGAATGTGAAAGCTTTAGATGTTTTATTCATCCTGGCCTATTCTGATGATTATCCATAGCACTATATGTAGTCCACATTTACTGCGGAGATGACTGAATAGTTTACATGCTGTGGCTATATTATACTTCATCTCAGTGTAAAATACAGAAACACAAATCTAAAATAATTTTTATTTTAATAAGATGTAACTGCATGTTCATAACTTATTGGTCAACACAATTATGGGTATAAATGTACTGAAATACCTCCAGAGAAGTATTAAAAAAAGGGGGTAAAACGTGGATTTAAACTGTGCTGCTGAATGATTCAAGGTCCAAATATGTAGCCATTAAATCATGGATTTATTCAACGCGTTTCAAAGTACAAGACTTCTTCATCAGGACACCATAGTATCTGTGGTGCTGTGGTGTCCTGATGAAGAAGTCTTGTACTTTGAAACGCGTTGAATAAATCCACGATTTAATGGCTACATATTTGGACCTTGAATCATTCAGCAGCGCAGTTTAAATCCACGTTTTACCCCCTTTTTTCATCTCTGGTTGGTCACGAGTTGACCAGTGGATCTGCTGTAGCAGGATATATCTATGAGCCGGTCTTTCAGCTCAAATTGGTGAGTAGAATCTGATCTTTTCTAATCAATTGTATCTCGGATAAGACCCTATTGCGCGCTTTTCTCCAGCAGCACTTATTGTTTCCAGAGAAGTACACAAATACAGACCTTCAACAATGTACAGTGTTATGAAAGGCAATTCAGTACTACAATGGACATAGCGGTGAGAGCACATACAGTGATCTGACAATAACCCAAAATCATAGAACGAGCTCTGAGACGTGGGAACTCTGCAGACCGCAATCCCTAATCCTCTCCAAACAACACTAGAGGCAGCCGTGGATTGCGCCTAACTCTGCCTATGCAACGCGGCACAGCCTGAGAAACTAACTAGCCTGAAGATAGAAAATAAGCCTACCTTGTCTCAGAGAAATACCCCAAAGGAAAAGGCAACCCCCCACATATAATGACTGAGTTAAGATGAAAAGACAAACGTAGAGATGAAATAGATTCAGCAAAGTGAGGCCCGACTTTCTTAAGGCTAGGGTCACATTGCGTTAGTGCAATCCGTTTAGCGCTAGCGGATTGCGCTAACGCAATGTTTTCTATGGGGCTGCAGTCGGGGTCGCGGTAACGTCCCCGCTCTCGCAGATCCCCGATCTGCGAGAGCGGGGAACGGACCGCGGGCGCGCCTCGGACGCTGCAAGCAGCGTCCGCGGCGCGCCAGGAATCACCGGCGCGTCGCTAGCGCGTGCCGAACATGGCACGCGCTAGTGAAGCGCGTTCCCATTAGCGTGAATGGGCGCGCTAACGGCCGCGTTGCACGGCGTTAATTTCGCCGTGCAACGCTGTCCGTTTAACGCGGTCCCATAACGCAATGGGAACCCAGCCTAACAGATCGAGGATAGAAAAGGTAACTTTGCGGTCTACACAAAACCCTAAAGAAAACCACGCAAAGGGGGCAAAAAGACCCTCCGTACCAAACTAACGGCACGGAGGTACACCCTTTGCGTCCCAGAGCTTCCAGCAACAAATTAGACAAGCTGGACAGAAAAAATAGCAAACAAATAGCAAAGAAGAACTTAGCTATGCAGAGCAGCAGGCCACAGGAATGATCCAGGGAAAAGCAAGTCCAACACTGGAACATTGACAGGAAGCCAGGATCAAAGCATTAGGTGGAGTTAAGTAGAGAAGCACCTAACGACCTCACCAGATCACCTGAGGGAGAAAACTCAGAAGCCGCAGTACCACTTCCCTCCACCAACAGAAGCTCACAGAGAGAATCAGCCGAAGTACCACTTGTGACCACAGGAGGGAGCTCTGCCACAGAATTCACAACAGTACAGTAACTATGAGCAGTGATTACCATGGTCTATATTATTACAGAAAAACTAGAGCTGCAGTTTTTTCTCTCACTCTCCCTTCCACTCTATCACCTACTACATCTGACAGCAGGGAGAAAGTAAAGGGCTGAAGTCATTTCAACCTCTCCTACAATGCCCTATGACATGAATAATGTTTACAATACTGAAGCCACTAAAGACTCAAGATTTTTTTCTTCTACATTAAAAACTTTACACCCTAAAGAACATATACTAAGAGGGTTTAAAGGGAACAGTACATCTGGTTTTTACAATCACTACCAGCGGCATGAGACAGCGGCAGAGACCAGATTCCAGTAATGTATCACTTACTGGGCTGCTTGCTGCAGTTGTGATAAAATACCCAGTTTTATGTTTTGTATATAGTGTGTAAGTGATGGTGCTACATGGATATGTTGGAACGGTCTCCTAACCTGGAATACCCACTGCACTCCTGAATCCATGCACCTCTCCCTATCTGTTCTACCTGGTTTGCTGCTACTTTTCCCCTGACTTTAATTCCATGTATCATACTTTAAATTTACTGCATGCTGATTGATATATCCATGCTCTTCACAACTAACTCTCCTATCTTATTCTATCTTTCTTCACCTTTGATGGCAGTCAAATGTTTCTATTAACTTCATTCTGTTAATTGTTCCCTGCTGTGGACTGTCCTCCACCTCCTTCCTCCTCCCCTCTCTCACCTGGATTCATTTCATGGACACTTGAATGGTATAAGTTGAATGGAGCTGGTCAGATTTGACTTTAGTCAGATGTGACATCATTTCAAGTGACATCTTTTAAGTGTATCATCAGAAATATGCCAAAAATCGGCCAGACGGTAAGACTAATCACTGACTTCTAAATTTGCTTGCTCTTCTTTTCTTCCCCTGCTCTTTAACCATACTCATATTTGCCCTCACTGTTTCTGCTCTACTAAACCTCATTCTCCTTCGCTAACCCCTTACCCCTGCACCCCAAAACAAAAACTATTTCCCCGTCTTTCTTACCCCCTACCTTGCTTTATCCGCAGACCTGCTCTTTAACTTCAGACCTCACCTACTAAAATATAATATAAGTCGATTGCTTTCCTTCACCCACCTGCTTTCCCTTTTCTTCTCATTCCAACTGCTGGCAACATATCCCCCAATCCAGACCCCCCCCCTTGCCTTATACATCCCACTAATCCTCACCCCTATCCTTCTCAACACTAAGAGAAACTACCGCAACCCCTCACACTTAAAATCTGTGCCACTGACTCCCACCCCCCTGCTTCCTCTCTCTGGGGCACTCTGAAATGCCCGCTCCGTCTGCAACAAGCTCCACGTGATCCACAATCTCTTCACGTCCCGCAACCTTTCCTTCCTGGCCCTCACTGAGACCTGGCTGACACCCCCTGACACTGCCTCCCCTGCTGCACTGAGTTACGGTGGCCTCCGCTTTACCCACACTACGGAGTGGGTTTCCTTCTTTCTAAAAATTGCTACTTCAACCCTATCCAACCCCCACCCTCCCTTATCCTCCCTTCTTTCGAGGTTCACTCTGTCCACATCTACTCTCCCTCTAATCTCCAAATGGCTATCACATACCGACCACCAGGCTCAGCCACTGCCTTCATTGACCAATTCTCCACCTTGCTTCTTCACTTTCTCTCTGTTGACATCCCTACCATCATAATGGGTGACTTTAATATCCCTACTGACACCTGCCAGCCAGCAGCCTCCAAGCTCCTGGCCCATACCTCATCCTTTGGACTCACTCAGTGGTCCTCCACAGCCACCCACGCAGATCAGACATACACTAGACCTCATCTTCACCCGCCTCTGTTCCTTATCTAATCTCAACCTCTCCCTTCCCCCTATCTGACCACCATCTACTCACCTTCTCATCCTTGTCCTCCTCACCTGCCCCCCCAAGTCCAGCCAGTACCACATCCTTGCAGAAACCTTGCACACCTAGACATTCACAGACTTTCTTCTACCCCTGTCCTCCATATCTTCACTCCACGACACGGACAGCGCCACCACTTTCTATAACTCCACCCTCACATCAGCCATAGACTCAGTTGCCTCTCTCATGCATGGCAAATTGCGATAAATCAATAGGCAACCCTGGCATAACAACCTCACCAAAAAACTCTAACAACCATCCAGGGTCACGGAGCGCTGTTGGAAGAAAACACGCCTGCCAAACGACTTCACTGCTTTCAAACAAGCTACACTTACCTTCAAACTAGCCCTCACTTCTGCTAAACAGACCTATTTCACTAACCTTGTATCCTCAGTATTCTACAACCCAAAACAACTGTTCAGCACATTTAACTCTCTCCTCTGCCCACCACTGCCACCTCCAACTCCCCTCATCTCTTCTGAGGACTTTGCCACCTACTTCAAAAACAAGATTGACCAAACAAAGCAAACCTTTACTGTTCCACCACCCCAACCACCCCATATACCAGACCTCTGCCCTTTCCTCATAACTTCCCTCTCAAACATCACTAAAAGAGAACTTACTCACCTTCTTTCCAAATCACACCTCACCACCTGTGCACTTGATCCCATCCCTTCCCACCTGCTTCCCAACCTCACTTACATGCTCATTCCAGCCCTAACCCATCTCTTCAACCTATTGTTATCTTCTGGTACCTTCCCCTCTGCCTTCAAACATGCCACCATCACACCCATCCTCAAAAAAGCTAACCTTGACCCAACTGCTATGCCCAGCTATCGCCCCATATCACTGCTCCCGTTTGCTTACAAACTCCTTGAGCAGCATGTCCATGCTCAACTTTCCTCCCACCTCTCATCTAACTCTCTCCTTGACAACCTCCAATCTGGCTTGCGCCCCCACCATTCCACCGAAACTGCTCTGACGAAAATTACTAATGACTTACTCACAGCAAAAGCTAACAGACAGTTTTGCATCCTCCTCCTTCTCAACCTGTCCTCTACTTTCGACACAGTCGACCACTGCATTCTGCTTTAGATTCTTTCTTCCCTTGACATCAAAGGCCTTGCACTGTCCTGGATCGCCTCATATCTTTCCCACCGCACATTTAGCATTTCCCACTCCCACACTAACTTCTCATCCCGCCCTTTCTCTGTTGGAGTCCCTCAAGGCTCTGTCCTAGGGCCCCTACTTTTTTCCATCTATACCATTGGCCTAGGACAACTCATAAAGTCCCATGGCTTCCAGTACCACCTGTATGCGGACGACACTCAGATCTACCTCTCTGGCCCAGATGTCACCTCTCTGCTGTCCAGAATTCCGGAGTGTCTATCCTCCTTCATCAACTCACGCTTCCTAAAACTCAATGTAGACAAAACAAAACTCATCATCTTTCCCCCATCTCACGTATCCCCCCTACCTGATTTATCTATTATGGTAAACGGCATCACGCTCTCTCCCGCACCTGAAATC
This sequence comes from Ranitomeya imitator, assembly GCF_032444005.1. Taxonomy (NCBI): domain Eukaryota; kingdom Metazoa; phylum Chordata; class Amphibia; order Anura; family Dendrobatidae; genus Ranitomeya; species Ranitomeya imitator. The sequence goes on along the minus strand of NC_091288.1, from coordinate 165,901,122 downwards.
CGCTGCCTCGGGGTAACTCTCGACTCTGCCCTGTCCTTCAAACCACACGTCCAAACACTTGCCACCTCCAGTCGCCTCCAGCTCAAAAATATTGCCAGAATCCGTCCCTTCCTCATCCCACAATCTATTAAAACTCTTGTGCATGCCGCCTCGATTACTGCAACACCCTCCTCTGTGGCCTCCCCGCTACCTCCCTTGCACCACTCCAGTCTGTCCTCAACTCTGCTGCCCGACTAAACCACCTCTCTCTCCTTGTAACTCCCCTGCTTCTCCCCTCTTCAAATCCCTCCACTGGCTCCCAATTCCCCAACAAATCCAGTTCAAACTACTAACACTGATCTACAAAGCCATCCACAACCTGTACCCTCTCTATATCTCTGAACTAATCTCCCACTATCTTCCCTCACGCAATCTGCGATTCTCCCAAGATCTCCTACTCTCCTCCGCACTTATTCGTTCCTCACACAACCGCCTCCAAGATTTCTCCCGAATATCCCTCATCCTCTGGAATTCTACGCCTCAACACATCCAATTATCAACCACCTTCGGATCCTTCAGACAGAACCTGAAAACCCATCTCTTCAGGAAATCCTACAGCCTGCAATAACCATTCTGCCACCTCACCAACTGCCCGAGCTGCCGCCTCACCAACCACCACCAACCGCCCAAGCTGCCGCCTCACCACCCACCCACCCGAGCTGCCGCATTCCCGACCTTCTGTCTCTTCCCAGTATCCCGTAGAATGTAAGTCCGCAAGGACAGGGTCCTCTACCCTCTGTACCAGTCTGTTAGCATAAGTTTGTGTACTGTAAATGATATCTATAACCCTGTATGTAACCCTTTGCTCATGTACAGCACCATGGAATTAATGGTGCTATATAAATAATAATAACAATAGTGTGCTACATGTATATAGTGTGTGTAAGTGATGGTGCTACATGTATATAGCGTGTAAGTGATGTGTGCTACATGTACAGTACAGACCAAAAGTTTGGACACACCTCATTTAAAGATTTTTCTGTATTTTCATGACTATGAAAAATGTACATTCACACTCAAGGTATCAAAACTATGTATTAACACATGTGGAATTATATACTTAACAAAAAAGTGTGAAACAACTGAAATTATGTCTTATATTCTAGGTTCTTCAAAGTAGCCACCTTTTGCTTTGATGACTGCTTTGCACACTTTGTTTCACACTTTTTTGTTAAGTATATAATTGCACATGTGTTAATTCATAGTTTTGATACCTTCAGTGTGAATGCACAATTTTCATAGTTATGAAAATACAGAAAATTCTTAAATGAGAAGGTGTGTCCAAACTTTTGGTCTGTACTCTATATAGTGTGTAAGTGATGTGTGCTACATGTATGTATGTATGTATGTAGCGTGGAAGTGATGCTTTTCTAAGCATCTAATTGAGCAATTTGAGAGGCAGTGCAGTTATTGGTGGAAAACATTTATGAGTGTGTATTCATCTGTGATGGTACATATTTATTTCTATGTAAATTATATATATTTAAATTAGGACAATGTTACTTTTTTTGTGTGTGGGCACTGGAGGTATCCTTTATAATCAGGTAGAGCATTAGTCACTGCCTCCAATTCTCCATAAGACGAGCTCTCCCAGTCCTCTTGCTCCCTGTACTGTGCAATCATTGTGTCCCTGCTCTAATACACGGCTCTTAGGCTATGTGCACACGTTGCGGATTGGGGTGCAGAATTTTCTCCACAAAATCAGCATCTCCTGGCAGAAAAGGCAGGTGCAGATTTGCTGCGGATTTTGTGCATTTTTGTGGCGGATTTGATGTGAATTTTGTATGGATTTTCTGCGTTTTTAACCCCTGCGGATTTCTATAATGGAAGGGGTCAGAAACGCTGCAGTTCCGCACAAAAGAAGTAGCATACTACTTCTTTTGATCCGCAGCAGATTTCATGCATTAGCACAGCATTTTTTTCTATTGATTTACATTGTACTGTAAATCCCTTTGCGGAACTGCAGCGTTTCTGCGCGGAAAAATCCGCTGCAGATCCGCACTAATTCCGCATCGTGTGCACACAGCCGTATACTGCAGCTTATATTAAAGACTAACGGCTGCCTGGTGTGACAGGAATATCATCAATTTACCTAACTTGGACATGTCCGTGTGTCTGTGCACAAGGAGTCATCCACAGCTGAACAATAACTTAGGTATCCATAATTACTACCACAGAGCTCCTCTCCATGGATACCAGAGGCGAGAAGCTCTCCCTGGTGGCGAGTTAAAGCATAAGCCTTTTTCTAACACACTCAGGCAATAGTATGAGGCAAAATTGCAAAGATGGATCAAATTGAGTGTGCTGCTGCACGTAGAGAAGCGAATCGCATACGGATACGTAACCTGCGTCTTAATGAAAGAGAATATGAACGAAATTGTCGAAGAACTGCTGATGCAGCCCGACAGAGGGCGGCCAGAGCAAGAGAAACGAATGAAGTAACTGAATCACGTAGAGCATCTAATGCTGCACGACAACGAGCAACACGCAATGCACAAAGTGATACACATATTTCACAAAAAGGAGAACAAGATAGAATTTGTGTCCAAAATGCAAGAGCCACTCGACAATGGCAAGACATTTGACGCTAGAGGACTTATCAATCAAACAGAGGAGACAGGTATTGAAGAGCACTATGCTGGCAAACTGACATTTCGATGTAAGTAATGCCAATCTAAAAATTTCAAAGACTAAATGGCACAGGACAAAACATTCCTTTCCTGCTGCAAGAGAGGTTGCAACCAATTACGTCCCATTCGTATGGATGATCAATTAGTCAAGTTAATGAAAGGAGAGAATCAGCACTCCAATACCTTTATGGCTAATATAAGGCAATACAATAGCTCCCTTGCTTTGGCATCAATGGGAGCACAAGTAGCGCCACCTTCTGGGCATGGTCCATACGGTTTTCGAATTCATGGACAAATTTACCACAGAATTGCCCCATTGCATCCCGCTTTGGGTAGTACTCCCAAGTTTGCCCAGATTTATATCTTGGACTGTGAAGAAGCATTAAGTACAAGAAGTCAAGCAAATAAAAAGTGCCTCCCAGCACTGCTATCATCTCTTGCAGAGAAAATGAAAGACATTAACCCACTCGTAAGAGCCTGCCCTTCACAATGAGGGAATTTGAAATAGAGGAAGAGAGGATTGCTGAATTAGAAAATCGCAATCCACTCGAAATACCAATGTCAATTATAAATGACTACAAGGATGACCAGAAGCGCTATAATGCACCAAGTAGGGACATCAGAGTTCACCTCAAAAGTGAAAACCAAACTGTTCAAATCGGCTTTCTTCACAGAAACTGTGATGGAATTACATATCCACTTCTATTCCCATATGGGGACAGTGGATGGACAATAAATTTGACAACTCCAATTGCCTTAAGTGTGCAACATCAAGGAATTGGTGACATTCATCTACCACTCATACCAGTGGATCAAGATTGACAAGAAAAAAGTACTATGCATGCAGGCTTGCCATTCATGACGAGTTTAATCCCCTTTTAAATGCTGGGAAGTTGATTCAACAATTTATCTTTGACAGTTACGTCAAAATTGAATCCAACAGGATCGAATATATAAAACAAAATCAAAAGGCATTACGCTTCGACAGTTATGCCGGCGTTATGGATCACATCCATAATGCTGCGTTACACCAAGGGCTAAAATCTGGGACACCAGTAATTTTACCGTCCACCTTCATTAGAAATCCAAGAGCTATGCAGCAAAATTACCAAGACGCCATGACAATTGTCTGAAAATTCAGAAAGCCAGATCTTTTTGTTACGATGACCTGTAACCCAAAGTGGAAAGAAATTACTGAAAACTTAGAACCATGCAAAGGCCAGAGTTCAGACCAGATTTGGTTGCACAAGTATTTAAAATCAACCCCCAAGCCGTGCTTAACGAGATTTTGAAAAAACACATTTTTGGCCGTGTAGTTGCCTATGTGTATGTAATAGAATTTCAAAAGCGTGGACTACCACACACTCACATGCTCTTTATCCTCGGACAGGAAGTTAAACCGAGGGACAAAGAAATAATTGATGAATTGGTCTCTGCTGAAATCCCAAACGAGACAGCAAATCCAAAACTGCATGAGGCAGTGATGAAGCACATGATTCATGGCCCATGTGGCGAAGATCAACCTGGTGCTATATGCATGACAGATGGTCAATGGAATTTAATACAGAGACAAACCCCAATGTTGACGGTTATTCACAGTACCGTCGACGCAATAGTGGGAACACCAGACGAGGAACGCGAGAAGTCGACAACAATAGATGGGTAGTTCCATACAACCCTTATTTATTACTCAAGTACAATTGCCATATCAAAGTTGAGATATGTGCTTCAATAAAAAGTGTTAAATATCTTTTCAAATATGTATACAAATGACATGACTGTGCCAATAATAAGTTTGATACATTAAACTGGAATGAACCAGCCATGTACCTAGATTCTCGGTATATAAGCACCCTTGAGGGCATGTGGAGAATTAGAAAAAATAAAATACATGATGCTTCACATACCATTAAAAGGCTTGCTGTTCACCTTGAAAACATGCAGCAAGTGTTTTTCGGAGATGGTAATGTGGATATGGTTATTTCAGACTCAAAAGCCTCTACTCTAAGGCTTATTTTGACCTAAACATAATTGACGCTTCCGCCCGTCAGTATTTGTACAGTGAAATCCATGAATACTATGTCTGGGATAGAAAAGCTGTACTAGAAGGATGGAAAAAACAACGTGTTCAATTTGGGAAAACAATTGCCTGAATATATACAGTCTCTTTAACACATGGTGAACTGTATTACCTAAGACTCCTTTTACTTCACATAAGAGGAGCAAAGTCTTATGCTGACTTAAGGACAATGGACAATGGAGTCGTACATGACATGTATAAAAATCCGTGCATTGATCTTCATCTTTTGGAAGATGATTCCAAATGGGAAGACGGTATAACAGATGCAATCACTTTCCAAATGCCCTACCAACTTCGCAAATTATTTGCTATAATTTGTGTATATGGGGAACCAGCTAAACCATTGGCATTATGGCAAAAATATAAAACCGAATTTATGGAGGATTACACCAGGCATATACCCCAGAAATTGCTGAGCAACTGGCTCTTCGTGATATTAATGAAGTGCTCTTAAGCAATAAAAAGTCCTGTGCTGACTACGGATTGCCAACTCCAGTAAATGTTCCAGATGAAACACTGGACCAACTTAATTATGCTGTAATAAAGCAGGAGGCTGAGCAATTGAAAGCTATGCTTAATGAAGCTCAGAAATCAGCTTTCAATGCAATTATTCAAGCAGTCAATGCTGCATCACAGCCAGACGGCACTAGCTCACACTGTTTTTTTCTGGACGGCCCAGGAGGCAGTGGGAAGACATTTTTGTACAACTGCTTGCACAAGACACTGCAAGCAGAAAAGAAGTCTATTTCCTCAGTAGCCTCCACTGAATTGGCGACTACATTTCTAAAAAACGGTAGCACCTACCATTCCAAGTTTGGCCTTGGAATTACAACAAATGAGACCACAGTGTCAAAAATTAAGCCAACCTCACTTCAACCAACGGAGCTTAGGGAGTCATCTGTCGTTATTTGTGGATGATTTGGTCCAAGACATATGTGGAAAAAAAAGACCATCTGGTGGAAAAGTTTTCATAAACGTTGGTGACTTTCGTCAAACCCTACCAATAGTGGAAGGTGGAAAAAGAGACCAAATTGTACAGTCCACCATTAAATACTCAAAATTCTGGAATCAATTTTCACGGTTCCAGTTACAACAGAATATGAGAACGTCTCCGGATGAAGTTGAGTACAACTCATGGTTACTGAAACTTGGCAATGGAGAGTTGTCAAATGTGTATGGTCTACCAGAAGACACAATTGAAATCCCGAATTCTTTTATTGAAGAGGGCGATTTAATTACAGCTATTTTTGGCGACGCAATTGAGATTACCGATGCAACGGTAGAAGCAAATGCCAATAAACCAATTCTTACGCCATTGAATGATGCCGTTCACGCCTTGAATGACAAAATTCTTAGTCCAGTTCAAGGTGAACACTCAACATATCGCTCCATCAACACATTTGCGGAAGAGGAGGGTGTGATTCTCACAGATTACCCTGTAGAATATCTTAACTCTTTGAATCCCACTGGGATGCCTCCTCATGAACTGAAGCTGAAACCGGGAGCTGTAATTATTATTATTATACATTTTTATAGCGCCATTTATTCCATGGCGCTTTACATGTGAATACGGGGCAAATATAGACAAATACATTAAACATGAGCCGATAACAAGGCACACGAGTACATAAGGAGGGAGGACCCTGCCCGCGAGGGCTCATTCTGCAGGGGGTGGGTGAGGATACACTAGGAGAGGGAAGAGCTGGCTGTGCGGCTGTTCAGTAGGTTGAGGATCACTGCAGGCTGTAGGCTTGTCGGAAGAGATGAGTCTTCAGGTTCTTTTTGAAGGTTTCTATGGTAGGCGCGAGTCTGATGTGTTGGGGTAGAGAGTTCCAGAGTATGGGGGAAGCACGGGAGAAGTCTTGGATGCGGTTATGGGAAGAAGAGATGAGAGGGGAGTAGAGAAGTAGGTCTTGGGAGGATCGGAGGTTGCGTGTAGGTAGGTACCGGGAGACCATGTCACAGATGTATGGAGGAGACAGGTTGTGGATGGCTTTGTATGTCAGTGTGAGGGTTTTGAACTGGAGTCTCTTGGCGATAGGAAGCCAGTGAAGGGCTTGACACAGGGGAGAGGCTGGGGAATAGCGGGGGGACAGGTAGATTAGTCGGGCAGCAGAGTGTAGGATGGATTGGAGTGGTGCCAGAGTGCTAGAGGGGAGTCCAGAGAGTAGGAGGTTGCAGTAGTCGAGGCGGGAGATGATAAGGGCATGCACTAGCGTTTTTGCAGTGTTGCGGTCAAGGAAAGCACGGATCCGGGAAATATTTTTGAGTTTGAGACGACAGGAGGAGGCAAGGGCTTGGATATGTGGCTTGAAAGAGAGGGCAGAGTCGAGGATCACCCCGAGGCACCGGGCGTGTGGGACTGGGGATAGTGAGCAGCCATTGACATTGATGGATAGGTCTGGTGGAGGGGTAGAGTGAGATGGGGGAAAGATGATGAATTCTGTTTTGTCCATGTTCAGTTGTAGAAAGCGAGCAGAAAAGAAGGCTGAAATGGCAGACAGACAGTGCGGGATTTTGGTAAGCAAGGAGGAGAGGTCAGGTCCGGAGAGGTAGATCTGCGTGTCGTCAGCGTAGAGATGGTACTGCATACCGTGGGATTCTATGAGCTGTCCCAGGCCGAAAGTGTAGATGGAGAAGAGTAGGGGTCCTAGAACAGAGCCTTGAGGAACACCGACTGACAAGGGGCGAAGTGAGGAGGTGGTGTGGGGGAGGGAGACACTGAATGTTCGGTCTGTCAGATATGACGAGATCCAGGAAAGGGCCAAGTCTGTGATGCCAAGGGATGAGAGGATTTGTAGCAAAAGGGAGTGGTCTACAGTGTCAAAGGCAGAAGACAGGTCCAGGAGAAGGAGGACAGAGTAGTGTCGCTTGCTCCTGGCAGTTAGTAGGTCATTGGTGACTTTAGTTAGGGCAGTTTCAGTTGAGTGATGGGAACGGAAGCCTGATTGTAACCGATCAAAGAGGGAGCAGGAGGAGAAGTGGGAGGACAGTTCAAGATGGACGTGTTGCTCCAGCAATTTGGAGGCATAAGGGAGAAGAGATATTGGGCGATAGCTAGACACAGAGGATGGGTCAAGGGAGGGCTTTTTGAGGATGGGTGTGATCTTGGCATGCTTGAAGGATGAGGGAAAGACACCTGTTGTGAGTGAGAGGTTGAAGAGGTGCGTTAGGGTTGGGATGAAGACCGTGGAAAGGTTAGCGATGAGGTGGGATGGGAGCGGGTCAAGCGTGCAGGTGGTGAGGTGTGATCTTGACAGGAGGGTGGAGAGCTGATCTTCTGTCATGGTGGAGAAGCTGGTTTTTGAGGAGCAGGGTAATTATGCTCCTGCGTAATCTTAACAGAAAGCGTGGCCTTTGTAATGGCACAAGGCTTTATGTGAAAAGCTTAAAAGCAAACGTTATTCATGCCATTGCTTTAAATGGAAAACCAAAGGGTCAGACAGTTCTTATTCCAAGAATTGACCTGATTTCCAAAGATACAAACTTGCCAGTCCAGATGCGACGGCGTCAGTTTCCTGTCATTCTGGCTTTTGCAATGACCATCAGTAAATTTCAGGGACAGTCCCTGGATATTGTAGGAATTTATTTGCCTCTCCCAGTGATTTCACATGGGCAGGTATATGTGGCTTTCTCCAGGGGAAGGAAAAGCCAACAAATTAGGGTCAAAATATTTGAGACACAGAAGCAAGGTAAACTTATTCCTAACATTGACAAATGTTTTACTGTCAACTGTGTGTACAAAGAAGTCTTTTATTAAGCTTTTTAACAATTGTAAAAGCCAAAAATGTTGTACACAAAAGAGGGACTAACTCCTAGCCGCGGTCTACGGACCAAACACTGGGCATGGGCAGGACCTTGGGGGCAGATCCCAAGTGCGCTCAACCATGTGAAATAGCTTACACTCAGGAAAATTGAGGAATAGCGCTATTGGATAGCTCTACCCATTTATTTCCTTTAGGAATAGGGCTATGGGATAGCTCTACCCGAACAGTATTAACTACAGAGCTTTTTCATACACAAGGTAGGAGTGGCAGGAGAGGTACACCAGGTAGTTCTGTTTGCTATTAGTCTGCACATACGCCAGTCTGGTGCGTGGGTACACCCCATTGCGTGGTTCGTAATCACCGCGCGAGCCCGAAGGGCGCGCAATCACTTGTGGATTTCTATTAGCGAGTATCAGCTTTGTAATAATATTTTGCACAGCGTGACAAAATTATATAAAGTTTTCGCTTATTAAAAATTGTACTGGAACCGCGTGTATGTAATAGCTGCAGGGAAGTCAAGCGCAAAATCCAAAAATATAATAAGGGACAACTTTGGTGGTTCATTTCACACTTTTCACGAGCTCTTAAGAAATATTTCACTTGTTTTTACAATTATTTCTAAACATCCTGACAATAATTAAAAGGGAAATTTTCATTGCAAAGTTATTCATTTAAAACAGGTTTTAATGTTTTTAGGTGACTATCCAAACAAAAAAATATCTTAACATTTTTTATTTTGTTCACTCTGCCCACTATAACATATCTAGTTTTCAAGAGCTTGCTTGTCAGCTTTACTATACAGAATGGGTCAGAGTCAGCAGAGACCTCTCATTATTAGTGATGAGAGTGTACTCATTACTTGTGTTTTCCCGAGCACGCTCGGGTGATCTCCGAGTATTTGTAAGTGTTCGGCGATTTAGTTTTCGTCACCTCAGCTGAATGATTTACAGCTACTAGCCAGCCTAAGTACATGTGGGAATTCCCTAGTAACCAGGCAACCCCCACATGTACTCAGCTTGGCTAGTAGCCGTAAATCATTCAGCTGAGGTGACAAAAACTAAATCTTCGAACACTAACAAATACACGGAGATCACCCGAGCGTGCTCGGGAAAACCCGAGCAACGAGTATACTCGCTCATCACTACTCATTATCATAAATGATTGGGAACATTAATAACAGCTGCGTTGCATTGCTGGAAGCCTGGATAAGGCAGGAATGAACCATTTTACACTATACAGGCAGGCTTTGCATCTAGCACTATTGAAATTTCCCGGCCATGTGAGTGGACTACACACCATCAATTACTGACAACTAGAGAAGCCTGTGAAATATTTCTGTAATTTCAGATTCAAAATCGCACACATCCAACTATAAAGAAATCTCAATACACAAGTGCAACTGTACAATCTGGTCACTTCAAAAGGACGTTTTTAAAACTAAACCATATATAAAAAAAAACACCTTTTCTGCTCTATCTTCTTAATAAAACTAAGTTAAATACATGGGATGATACATTTAAATGCAGCTGGGTACTATTTTTATTATTTTCTTGCCCTATATGTTACAGGATTTAGCTGGATTCACTGCATCCAGTCCCATCAAATCTCATTAATGTGGCATGTGTGCTGAATATTAATACAATCAGATGATAACCTTGACAAGAACCAAGATGATAATCATTTACTTAACACATTTTCACATATAAGTGGTGAAGATTTACCAGGTTTTGTGGCTGTTGCATCATTTTTATTAGGGCTGGATGGTTGTAACCTGAAAAATACAATAAATAGAAAATAAAGCACATTTTAACAAATATATGTGTGTTAAAGGTTTCTTGGTCCATGTTCACTGTGATACACAATATGATAACAAATAGCACAGTAACTACTTTTCATTCTTTAAAGAGGCAGGCTGACTGATTACAGGTTTGTAGACACCCGTGGTGCTAGTTTCAGGTCACACTTTAGATTAACATGTCCCTATGGGCAAATAATTTTCCATCTTTTCCATATTTTTATTTGAAATAATAATTTTCTCCTTCAAACTTTGCTTTCATCAAAGAATGCTCCCTTAGCAGCATTGCAGATCTTTGACATTCTAGCAGTTAATTTGCTGAGATAATCTGGAGAAATTTCACCCCATGCTTCCAGAAGCCCATCCCACAAGTTGGTTTGGCTTGATGGCTTGATGGGCACTTTTTGCGCACTATACGGTCAAGATGCTCCCACAACAGCTCAGTGGGGTTGAGATCTGGCCACTCCATTACAGATCAAATATCAGCTGCTTGCTTCTTCCCTATATAGTTCTTGCATAATTTGGAAATGTGCTTTGGGTCATTGTCGAGTTGTAGGATGAAATTGGCTCCAATCAAGCACTGTCCACAGGGTATGGCATGGTGTTGGAAAATGGAGTGATAGCCTTCCTTATTCAAAATCCCTTTTATCTTGTACAAATCTCCCACTTTACCAGCACCAAAGCAACCCCAGACCATCACATAACCTCCACCATGCTTGACAGATGGCATCAGGCACTCTTCCAGCATCTTTTCAGTTGTTCTGCGTCTCACAAATGTTCTTCTGTGTGATCCAAATACCTCAAACTTGGATTCGTCTGTCCTTAACACTTTTATCCTATCTTCCTCTGTCCAATATCTGTTCTTTTGCCCATATTAATCTTTTCCTTTTATTAGCCAGTCTCAGATATGGCTTTTTCTTTGCAACTCTGCCCTGAAGGCAAGCATCACGGAGTCGCCTCTTCACTGCAGACGACACTGGGGTTTGCGTGTACAATTTAATGAAGCTGCCAGTTGAGGACCTGTGAGGCGTCGATTTTTCAAACTACAGACTCTAATGTACTTGTTTTGTTGCTCAGTTGTGCAGCGGGGCCTCTCACTTCTTTTTACTCTGGTTAGAGCCTGTTTTGCTCTCTGAAGGGAGCAGTACACACCATTGTAGGAAATCTTCAGTTTCTTGGCAATTTTTTTTCATGGAATAGCCTGCAGTTCTAATAAGAATAGACTGTCGAGTTTCACATGAAAGTTCTGTTTTTCTGGCCATTTTGAGAGTTTAATGGAACCAACAAATATAATGCTCCAGATTCTCAACTAGCTCAAAGGAATGTCAGGTTTATAGGTTCTATAATCAGCCAAACTGTTTTTCAGCTGTGCTGACATACTTGCACAAGGGTTTTCAAGGGTATTCTAACCATCTTACACAGTTAGCAAATACAAAGTACCAAAAGAACACTGGAGTGACGGTTGTTGGAAATGGGCCTCTATAGACCTATGAAGATATTGCATTACAAACCAGACGTCTGCAGCTAGAATAGTCATTTACCACATTAACAATGTATAGAGTGTATTTCTGAATCATTTAATGTTAGCTCCATTAGAAAAAACTATATACCGTATTTTTCGGACTATAAGACGCACCGGACTATAAGGCGCACCCAGGTTTTAGAGGTGGAAAATAGGGAAAAAAATATTTGAAGCAAAAAAATGTGGTAAAATATTTAATAACATACTATTATATATAATAACACCACATATAATAGTATGTTATTATGTTGGAAGCTGCGGGACCAGTGTGGTGTCTGTACAGTACTATATGAAGATGCTGGAGGGTGAGTATAAGAATGGGGGCACAGGGCTTATATTTAAAGCACCACTCCAGCACTGCAAAATAACACTGGAGTGCTGCTTTAAAATCCAATGGGAGAACTATAACTCCCAGCATGTCCTGCAGGTCCTATGACATGCTGGGAGTTATAGTTCACTAAAGAAGTGGCAGAGTGCTTTATTGTGTTTTGGAAAGACTAACCTCTTAATTGTGGCAGCCAGCCACACTGTGGTGAGGTAAAAGCATCCCATGACTGCACAGAGCCCTCCCTCTTGTTGCCTTTCCACAGCACAAGTAATGGGAGCCAGCAGATTCTAGTGTTGGAGTCTGAAGGACCTGTGATGTCAAGAAGAGGGAGGGCTCTGTGCTGCCGTGTGATGCTCCAGCCCGCCCACTTCTGACATCACAGGTCCTCCTTGTGCACACTGCACAGCACTCAGCTCCAGCCGAGGAAGGTACAGCAATCTCCTCTCCCCCGGACCCTGCTATTGCTGCCTCCTCTCCCCCGGACACACAGATCTCCCCAGCTGCTGCAGGAATGAGCGCTGGGGAAGCCATGTGTGTCCCTGCTTAAGTGCAGTATTCATTTGCCTCTCCTGGCTCACCCTCAGCTGATAGGTGGGCGGGGAGTAGCTAATGAATATTCACTGCACTTAATCATGGTTCCCCCAGCACTGATTCTGGCAGAGGGGACATCCTGAAGTGGGATAACAGTGCGATCCCACTCATTGCTGCCCCCCTCCCCACACGCTACATCCGCACCATAAGACGCACCCACACTTTCCTCCCAAATTTGGAGGAAAAAAAGTGCGTCTTATGGTCAGAAAAATACGGTATATATTAGCTGAAGAGCCCGGCGTTGCCTGGGCATAGTAAATATCTGTGGTTAGTTATAGCACCTCACTTCTCTTATTTTTCCATCACGCCTCTTATTTTCCCCCTCACATCTCTCATTTTCTCCCTTACACCTCTCATTTCCCCCCCACTCCTCTCATTCCCCCCTAACACTTATCATTTCGACCTCACATCTGTCATTTTCCGATCACTCCACTATTTTTCCTCACTCCTCTCATTTTGCACTCACACCTTTTCATTTTCACCTCACACCTCTCATTTTTCCCTCAGTATATACAGGTTTGTCATCTCCCTTCTATATAGTATACACCTGTATGTCATCTCCTGTATATAGTATATACCTGTATGTCATCTCCCCTGTAAATAGTATATACCTGCTGTATGTCATCTCCTCCTGTATATTGTATATACCTATGTGTCATCTCCTCCTGTATATACTATATACCTGCATGTCATCTCCTCCTATATATAGTATATACCTGTATGTCATCTCCTGTATATAGTATATACCTGTATATCTTCTCCCCTGTATATAGTAATACCTGCTGTATGTCATCTCCTCCTCTATATACCTATGTGTCATCTCCTCTTTTATATAGTATATACCTGTATGACATCTCCTCCTGTATATAGTATATACAGTCATGGCCAAAAGTATTGACATCCCTGCAATTCTGTCAGATAATACTCATTTTCTTCCTGAAAATGATTGCAAACACAAATTCTTTGGTATTATTATCTTCATTTAATTTGTCTTGAATGAAAAAACACAAAAGAGAATGAAGCAAAAAGCAAAACATTGATCATTTCACACAAAACTCCCAAAATGGGCCAGACAAAAGTATTGGAACCCTCAGCCTAATACTTGGTTGCACAACCTTTAGCCAAAATAACTGCAACCAACCGCTTCCGGTAACCATCAATGAGTTTGTTACAATGCTCTGCTGGAATTTTAGACCATTCTTCTTTGGCAAACTGCTCCAGGTCCCTAATATTTGAAGGGTGCCTTCTCCAAACTGCCATTTTTAGATCTCTCCACAGGTGTTCTATGGGATTCAGGTCTGGACTCATTGCTGGCCATCATTGAAGTCTCCAGTGCTTTCTCTCAAACCATTTTCTAGTGCTTTTTGAAGTGTGTTTTGGGTCATTGTCCTGCTGAAAGACCCATGACCTCTGAGGGAGACCCAGCTTTCTAACACTGGGCCCTACATTATGCTGCAAAATTTGTTGGTAGTCTTCAGACTTCATAATGCTATGCACACGGTCAAGTAGTCCAGTACCAGAGGCAGCAAAGCAACCCCAAAACATCAGGGAACCTCCGCCATGTTTGACTGTAGGGACCGTGTTCTTTTCTTTGAATGCCTCTTTTTTTCTCCTGTAAACTCTATGTTGATGCCTTTGTCCAAAAAGCTCTACTTTTGTCTCATCTGACCAGAGAACATTCTTCCAAAACATTTTAGGCTTTTTCAGGTAAGTGTTGGCAAACTCCAGACTGGCTTTTTTATGTCTCGGGGTAAGAACTGGGGTCTTCCTGGGTCTCCTACCATGCAGTCCCTTTTCATTCAGACTCCGACGGATAGTACGGGTTGACACTGTTGTACCCTCGGACTGCAGGGCAGCTTGAACTTGTTTGGATGTTAGTCGAGGTTCTTTATCCAACATCAGCACAATCTTGTGTTGAAATCTCTTGTCAATTTTTCTTTTCCGTCCACATCTAGGGAGGTTATAGCCACAGTGCCATGGGCCTTAAACTTCTTGATGACACGGCGCACGGTAGACACAGGAACATGCAGGTCTTTGGAGATCAACTTGTAGCCTCGAGATTGCTCACGCTTCCTCACAATTTGGTTTCTCAAGTCCTCAGACAGTTCTTTGGTCTTCTTTCTTTCCTCCATGCACAATGTGGTACACACAAGGACACAGGACAGAGGTTGAGTCAATTTTAATCCACATCAACTGGCTGCAAGTGTGATTTAGTTATTGCCAACACCTGTTAGGTGCCACAGGTAAGTTACAGATGCTGTTAATTATACAAATTAGAGAAGCATCACATGATTTTTTGAACAGTGCCAATACTTTTGTCCACCCCCTTTTTTATGTTTGGTGTGGAATTATATCCAATGTGGCTTTAGGACAATTCTTTTTGTGTTTTTTCATTCAAGACAAATTAAATGATGATAATACCAAATAATTTGTGTTTGCAATCATTTTCAGGAAGAAAATGAGTATTATCTGACAGAATTGCAGGGGTGTCAATACTTTTGGCCATGACTGTACGTGAGTCATCTCCTCCTGTATATAGTATATACCTGTGTGTCATCTGCTCCTGTATATAGTATATACCTGTGTGTCATCTGCTCCTGTATATAGTGTGTACCTGTAGGTCATCTCCTCCTGTATATAGTATATACCTGTGTGTCATCTCCACCTGTATATAGTATATACCTGTGTGTCATCTGCTCCTGTATATAGTATATATCTGTGTGTCATCTCCTCCTGTATATAGTATATACGTGTGTCATCTCCCCTGTATATAGTATATACCTGTGTGTCATCTCCTCCTGTATATAGTGTATATCTGTGTCATCTCCCCTGTATATAGTATGTACCTGTGTGTCATCTCCTCCTGTATTAGACCTCGTTCACACGTTATTTGCTCAGTATTTTTACCTCAGTATTTGTAAGCTAAATTGGCAGCCTGATAAATCCCCAGCCAACAGGAAGCCCTCCCCCTGGCAGTATATATTAGCTCACACATACACATAATAGACAGGTCATGTAACTGACAGCTGCCGTATTTCCTATATGGTACATTTGTTGCTCTTGTAGTTTGTCTGCTTATTAATCAGATTTTTATTTTTGAAGGATAATACCAGACTTGTGTGTGTTTTAGGGCGAGTTTCATGTGTCACGTTGTGTGTGTTGAGTTGCGTGTGGCGACATGCATGTAGCGACTTTTGTGAGATGAGTTTTGCGTGGCGACATGCGTGTAGCAACTTTTTGTGTCAAGTTGCATGTGACAGGTTAGTGTAGCAAGTTGTGTGCAGCAAGTTTTGCGCGTGGCGAGTTTTATGTGTAGTGCGTTTTGAGTATGTGCAAGTTTTGTGTGAGGCAACTTTTGCATGTCTTGCAACTTTTGTGCATGTGGCAATTTTTCCGCGTGTGCAAGTTTTCCATGAGGTGAGTTTTGCACGTGTGGCGAGTTTTGCGTGAGCCTAGTTTTGCATGTGGCGAGTTTTGAGCGGCGACTTTTGTGTTTCGACTTTTATGTGGCGAGGTTGGTGTATGTGTGGTGAAATGTGTGCTGAGGGTGGTATATGTGTTCAAGCACGTGGTAGTGTGTGGCGCATTTTGTGTGTGTGTTCATATCCCCTTGTGTGGTGAGTATCCCATGTCGGGGCCCCACCTTAGCAACTGTACGGTATATACTCTTTGGCGCCATCGTTCTCACTCTTTCCCCTTGTTCACATCTGGCAGCTGTCAATTTGCCTCCAACACTTTTCCTTTCACTTTTTCCCCATGATGTAAATAGCGGCAAAATTGTTTTGTGAATTGGAATGCGCAGGGTTAAAATTTCGCCTCACAACATAGCCTATGACTCTCTCAGGGTCCAGACGTGTGACTGTGCAAAATGTTGTGGCTGTAGCTGCGACGGTGCAGATGCCAATCCCGGACATACACACATACCTTCAGCCTTATATTTTATAATATACCTTATATATATCCACACACACACATATACATATACACAACAAATGGTGTGTCCATCCTTTTCCTTCAAAACCGCTTTAAGGTTATGATGCGGGTCAACAGCATTTTTGGACGAGCAGAAATACATCAAATCCAGAGTAGTGCACAACCAATGTTAGTCAATGGGAATCCAGAATTGGTGTGCACATGCTGCGGAAAAATCCACATGAATTTGCAGCGTTTTATTTTCCGCAGCATGTCAATTCTTTTGCGGATCTGCAGCGTTTCTGCACCCATTGACTTCTATTGAGTCAGTCAAATCCGCAGCAAAACCGCAGGTGTAATAAGATTTGCAGTTTTGTTGCGGATGTGAGTGCGAAAAATGCTGCAGATAGGGAGGAGGAAAAGTGTGTGGGTGGTGAAGATGTGCGTGTGTATCTGTGTGTGTCTGCGGGGTTCTGCACGGTTGTGTGTGGGCGGCTGTGTGTGTGTCTGTGTAGGCAGGCATCGTCCGATGGGACTACTAGTCCCATCCGGCTATGTCTGCTGTCACATAGAACAGTGACAGCATTAGCCGATGATGGGACAGGAGTAGTCCCATCATCCGGCTACTGTGTTGAATAGTAAAAAAACAAACAAATATACACATACATGTACACATACATGTACACATACAGTACATACTCAAACAGCTAATCCCCGATGCCCTCAATTGTCTGCAAAATTAAAATAATAAACCAACAGTATACTCCCTGTTCCAATGTAATCCATTTAATAACGATTGTCCCTGACGATCTCCCGTGTAGAGTGGTCACATCAGGAAATGTGACCGTTGTACAGGGCTCCGGTGATACAGTGACAGGAGGTATCCTCCCGCACTGTATCACTCCGCCGCCTAGAGGTCACCGGAGTTCATACTGTCACTTGTGGAACCACTGCGTGAGAAAATTCTCACGCAGCTGTAGTGCCATAAAGTGAGAGCTTGAACTCTGGTGACCTACACTGTGGGAGTATTATCTCCGGTGAGTGTGTCATCAGAGGCCCCTGTAGAGCAGTCACATCTCCCGATGTGACAGCTCTACACTGGAGATCGTCGTGGGACACTTGTTATTAAATGGATTACATCGGAACAGGGAGTATTTGTGTTGGTTTATTATTTTATATTTATTACAGGAGATCGAGGGGGTCGCGTGGATTAGCTGGATAATAAAGATGGCAAAATGTTGTGTTTTATTTAATTAAAAGACTTTATTCAAGCTGTGTCTTTATTTAACCTATAACAACTAAAGGATTAGTAATGGATAGGTGTCTTATTGTCACCTCTCCATTACTAAGCCTTGGGCTTGATGCCACCTTACAATACAAAGGCGACATTAACCCCACAACTATTACCCCACTTGCCACCACTACAAGGCAAGTGGGAAGAGAGAGGCTAAGTGCCGGAATTGGCGCATCTTAGAGACGTGCCATTTCTGAGGCGGCTAAGAGCTGATGTTTGTAGCCGGGGGGCAATATCCATGGCCCCTTCCTAGGCTATTAATATCAGCCCGCAGCTGTCTGCATAGCCTTTTTTGGTTTTTAATTCTAGGGGTACCCCACGTCATTTTTTGGGGGCTCCCCTATTTTAATAGCCAGTAAAGGCTTAATATACAGCTGCGGGCTGATATTCATAGCCTGGGAAGCTCCATGGGTATTACCCCTTTTCCCAAGCTATAAACATCGAGCCCCAGTCGCTAGTTTTCCCTCACTGTTTTTGAAAATTGCTCTGGAGCCCACTCCATTTTTTCCCCCTTTTTTTAACCCCTTTCAGACATTAAACATACTATCCCGTCGAGGTGACCCGGGCCCATATGACCATCGATGGGATAGTATGTCATATGCAATCAGCTGCGCTCACAGGGGGAGCGCGGCCGATTGTGGCCCGATGTCAGCTGATTATCACAGCTGACATCGAGCACTATGTGCCAGGAGCGGTCACAGACCACTCCTAGCGCATTAACCCCCGTAACACTGCGATCAAATATGATCGCAGCGTTCCGACGGCATTGGGAAGCAGCGCACAGGGAGGGGGCTCCCTGCGTGCTTCCCTGAGACCCTAAGAACAATGCGATGTGATCGCGTTGTTCAGAGGGTCTCCTCCCTGCAGGCCCGGGATCCAAGATGGCCGTAGGGGTCCTTCCGGATCCTGCAGGGAGGTGGCTTGCGAGCGACTGCTGAGAGCAGGCGCCGGCAAGCCTCCAGCACTGCCTGTCAGATTGCTGATCTGACACAGTGCTGTGCAAAGTGTCAGATCAGCGATCTAACAATATATAGTGATGTCCCACCCTGGGACAAAGTTAAAAAAAAAAAAAATCACACTAAAAATATATTTTTTTTAAATTCCTAAACAAAGAAAAAAAATGTTTATTGTTCCAATAAATACATTTATTTATGTAAATAAAAAATAAACAATAAAAGTACATGATTAGCATCGCCGTGTCCATACCGTCCCAATCTATAAAACTGTCCCACTAGTTAACCCCTTCAGTGAACACCGTAAAAAAAATATAAATAAAAAACGAGGCAAAAAACAATGCTTTATCATCATACCGCCGAACAAAAAGTGGAATAACACGCGATCAAAAAGACGGATATAAACATGGTCCCGCTAAAAACGAGCCACCACATAGCGTCATCAGCAAAAAAATAAAACAGTTATAGCCCTCAGAATAAAGCGATGCAAAATAATTATTTTTTATATAATAGTTTTTATTGTATAAAAGCGCCAAAACAAAAAAATTATATAAATGAGGTATCGCTGTAATCGTACTAACCCGAAGAATAAAACTGCTTTATTAATTTTACCAAACGCGGAACAGTATAAACGCCCCCCAAAAGAAATTCATGAATTGCTGGTTTTTGTTCATTCTGCCTAACAAAAATCGGAATAAAAAGCGATCAAAAAATGTCATGTGCCCGAAAATGGTGCCAATAAAAACGTCAACTCGTCCAGCAAAAAACAAGACCTCACATGACTCTGTGGACCAAAATATGGAAAGATTATAGCTCTCAAAATGTGTTGACGCAAAAACTATTTTTTGCAATAAAAAGCGTCTTTTAGTGTGTGACGGCTGCCAATCATAAAAATCCGCTATAAAAACCCGCTATAAATAGTAAATCAAACCCCCCTTTATCACCGCCTTAGTTAGGGAAAAATAATAAAATTAAAAAAAAAATGTTCAATTTTCCCATTAGGGTTAGAGTTGGGGCTACGGTTGAGGCTAAAGTTAGGGTTGGGGCTAGAGTTTGGATTACGTTTACGGTTTTGGTTAGGGGTGTGTCAGGGTTAAGGGTGTGGTTAGAGTTACGGTTGTGATTAGGGTTAGGGGTGTGTTGGGGTTAGGGGTTTGTTGGGGTTAGGGGAGTGGATAAGTTTTTGGATTAGGGTTAAGGGTGTTTTGGGGTTATGGGTGTGGTTAGGTTTGGGATTAGAGTTATGGGTGTGCTGGGGATAGGGATGGAGTTTGAATTGGGGGGTTTCCACTGTTTAGGCACATCAGGGGCTCAGCAAACGCAACGTGACGCCTGTAGACCATTCCATCAAAGTCTGCATTCCAAAATACCACTTCTTCCCTTCTGAGCTCTGCCATGTGCCCAAACAGTGGTTTACCTCCACATATGGGGTATCAGCGTACTTAGCACAAATTGGACAACAACTTTTGTGGTCCAATTTCTCCTGTTACCCTTGGAAAAATAAAAATTTGGGGGCTAAAAAATAATTTTTGTGGGAAAAAATGATTTTTTTTTATTTTCACAGCTCTGCGTTATAAACTTTAGTGAAACACTTCTGGTTCAAAGTTCTCATAACACATCTAGATAAGCTCCTTGGGGGTCTAGTTTCCAATATGGGGTCACTTGTGGGTGGTTTCTACTATTTTAGTACAGTAGGAGCTCTGCAAACGCAACGTGATGACCCGCAGACCTTTCCATCAAAGTCTGCATTCCAAAACGGCGCTCCTTCCCTTCCGAGCTCTGCCATGCACCCAAACTGTGGTTCCCCCTCACATATAGGGTGTCAGCATACTCAGAACAAATTGCACAACTTTTGGGGTCCAATTTCTCCGGTTACCCTTGTGAAAATAAAAAATTGGGGGCGAAAAGATCATTTTTGTGGAAAAAAAGATTTTTTAATTTTCACGGCTCTATATTATAAACTTTAGTGAAACAATTGGGGGTTCAAAGTGCACACCACACATCTACATGAGTTCCTTAGGTAGCCTAGTTTCCACTAGTTTCCAAAATGGGGTCACTTGTGGGGGGTTTCCACTGTTCAGGCACATCAGTGGCTCTCCAAACACGACATTGACTCCGATCTCAATTCCAGCCAATTTTGCATTGAAAAGTCAAACGGCGCTCTTCCCTTCCGAGCTCTGCCACGCGCCCAAACAGTGGTTTACCCCCACATATGAGGTATCGGCGTACTCAGGACAAATTGTACAACAACTTTTGGAGTCCAATTTCTCCTATTACCCTCGGTAAAATAAAACAACATGGATCTGAAATAATTTTTTTGCGAAAAAAGTTAAATGTTCATTTTTATTTTTTTTTAAACATTCCAAAAATTCCTGTGAAGCACCTGAAGGGTTAATAAACTTCTTAAATGTGGTATGGAGCACCTTGAGGGGTGCAGTTATTAGAATGGTGTCACTTTTTGGTATTTTCTATCAAATAGACCCCTCAAAGTGACTTCAAATGTGATGTGGTCCCTAAAAAAAAAATGGTGTTGTAAAAATGAGAAATCGCTGGTCAATTTTTAACCCTTATAACTCCCTAACAAAAAAATAATAATTGGCTCCAAAGTTGTGCTGATGTAAAGTAGACATGTGGGAAATGTTACTTACTAAGTATTTTGTGTGACATATCTCTGTGATTTAAGGGCATGAAAATTCAAAGTTGGAAAATTGTGAAATTTCCGTTTTTTTCACAAATAAACGCAAGTAATATCAAAGAAATTTTACCACTATCATGAAGTACAATATGTCACGAGAAAACAATATTAGAATCACCGGGATCCTTTTCAGTGTTCCAGAATTATAACCTCATAAACGGACAGTGGTCAGAATTGTAAAAATTGACCCGGTCATTAACGTGCAAACCACCCTTGGGGGTAAAGGGGTCAAATTAAACAGATTTTGTGTTTAAATGCAGATAGTGTGTGTGTGTGTGTGTGTGTGTGTGTCTTTATGTACCATCTTATTATGTTCATTACTAGTGATGAGCGAGTGTACTCGTTGCTCGGGTTTTTCAGAGCACGCTCGGGTGACATCCGAGTATTTATGACTGCTCGGAGATTTAGTTTTCATCATAGCAGCTGAATGATTTACAGCTTACAAAAACGCATACAAATCCGCATGAAAAAAAACGCATGAAAATCTGCATGAAATCCGCGTGGATTTTCAACTGCGTTTTCTGCCAAGAGAGGAAGAATCCGCGCAAAAAATTCCACAGGCAAATCCGCAATGTGTGGACATAGCCCAACTCTTCCATGAGCACTTGCATGCAGTTTTTGCAGGAAACTGTTCTACAGCCAAAATTGGTTCGGAGACCTTGAACTAAACTTATTTTGTGGTCCTCAAAACAAATATGGTGCTTGAATTTGTTAATTGGCTCTAATTTTCAAGATCTAGAGGAGGTTGCAATTACTTATGACACCCTTCAAGCAGGCTTACAGAAAAATTACCAGTATGTCTTTATTACTTCATCATTATTGCATTGTTAGTAGCTAATCTATTTCGTATATTGAGCCATCAGTATTCTATCATCTTCGGGTGACCAATCAAAAAACACCAACTCCGCTCCGATGATATAATCCTAGTTACAGTTGCATCACCTACATTTATAAGTGCTCTCTGCATAAGGTATACAGCATGTAGGATTTCTTGCTGAAGCATAAGATTTTGTTACCACCATTGCATATCAAGTTGGGTCTAATGAGCAACTTTGTAAAGTCAATGGATAAAAATGCAAAAGCATTCGATTATCTCATTGAAACATTTCCAAGGTTGAGCTAAGCAAAGATAAAGGAGCTTTTATTGGACCTCAGATTCGGAAGCTTCTTCAAGATGAGGAGTTGCTCTGTTGCAGGGCAAGGAAAAGGCTGCATGGGCAGCATTCATATTAGTGGTAACTATTTTTTGGGAAACTCTAGAGCAGATAACTATGAGGAGTTGGTGAAAAATCTCCTCAAAACATAAGGATCTGGGCTGTAACATGTCAAAGATTCACTTCTTACATTCGTATCTAAACTTTTTCACACCAAACCGCCCAACAGTGAGTGAGGAGCCAACAGTGAGTGAGGAACACAGTGAGATTTCATCAAGATATTTCAGCTATGGGGAAAAAAATATCAAGGAAAAAGGAATCCATCAATGTTTGCAGATTACTGTTGGACAATTGTAAGAAATGATCCAATGCAGGAGTACAAGAGACAAGCAAAAAACAGTAGTCACTGAATGAGGACCACATTTTGCAGTGTAAGTACTGTAAGATTGCTCTCACTAAGTGTATTGGGGGACACTCGCTTGGCACGGGATTGACGTAGTCAGGCACGATTTTTGAATACAAAACAGTCCAAACGGTTTATTAAAGGGTCATAAACCGGGTATGCACCGTTCATATTATACTTTCATCAAACACAATAGGCACCAACTGGTGAAATTAACTTGCAGCTTTGTCTTAAACACTTCTTTTACGGCTTTGTATCACGGACACTAAACATGCTGGACCTCTCACTTCGCCCAGTTACCATGGGTGTCCGTACGCCGCACACTTCACCAATGTCCATGGAGCACAACAGGCACCAACAGGTTGCAGCAACTAAACACGCTGGTCATCCCCTGACCAGTTGCCGTGGGTTACCACACAGTTCATAACACAAGTACCAACAGTCTGTACAGGTACCTGATGGGAGCTCCTGCTCCACCTGCTGACTCATTGTCAGTCCTCTGGGAAAGCTGCCTCACGGGAATCACCAACTTGCCTGTGCGGCATAACCTAGTCAGTCCAGACCCACCGAAGGATGGTAGCTTCCCCCAACATGAACCGCATATGTGACCTGTCCAGGTGCTATTCAGGACCTTGTCTAACACCCCAGGCCACCAGGTCGGTCCAAAGCCCCACCATATGCTCTTCAGGACTCCTACTCCCAGGGAATCCAACACAGTGTGCTATTCAGGGATCCGGTCCTATTCCCAGGACCTCCCAACACACAGGCTCTCCAGGACCTTCCACTGGAACCACACAGGAACCATGTGACCCACACCCTGGTCACATTATATATCCTTAACCACTCCCCTGGGTGGGAGTGTGGATGTGTGGCTAGTTTGTCCCGCCCATCTCACATAACTAGCCCTGCCAAACCTCCCAAGACTATTATACAACATGCAACATACTTGTGGGACTATAGGTCCCAGAACACCACATCACTTCAGGCTGGCAGCGCAGAGTCTTCTCCTCTGCGACACACATATCGTCCATTCATCACAATGCCGGACTTTGTCTTATGACCACAGCCATGCATGCAACTGCCATGCACTCTCATGACCTCAATACACCTCTGTGTGCATACTGGGGAGACCATGCAGCGCCCCCTACCTGTTACATGGGTCACTGCATCACATCCCCCCCCCCCCCCTCTGTTCAAACTTGTGGGGTTGAACATATGTCTTAACCCAGGGGCCTCGAGACCGGGTACCCAAGTCACCTTGGCCTACTAGTCGAGAGGGCCACATGGGTCACTGCATCACAGTCCTGTAATGGTTCATAAATTGCAGTAGTGTTTAGACATGGTTTAGTTATGTTAATTGTTGCCAAGTTTCCGCTAAATAAAAGATCAGAAAATTGGCGTAACAAAATACTCTATATTTGCAAA
Organism: Ranitomeya imitator; assembly: GCF_032444005.1. Taxonomy (NCBI): domain Eukaryota; kingdom Metazoa; phylum Chordata; class Amphibia; order Anura; family Dendrobatidae; genus Ranitomeya; species Ranitomeya imitator. The sequence goes on along the minus strand of NC_091288.1, from coordinate 165,876,534 downwards.
AATAATGTTTCAAAGTGCTGAAACTTTTATGCATTAATTATATGAAGCAGTAAAACAAAAATTCTGAGATTATAGAAACAAGAACCAACTAAAAATTCTCATTGTCAGATTGAAATTCAGGAGGTGAAAATCATCAAGAAATGGTTCGTTCTATTCCTGAACCTGACAACTTGTGAACAGTAATCGTCCAAGAAGGCCGCTCCATCATCATCATCTGTTTAGTATTGATTACTCCTGCACCTAACTATAAACCTACAGCATCCCAGATTTTCTGCAAGTGTTCCCAGAAGGAATGATGTACATGTATAATCTTCCTTCTGGGAACACTTGCCGCAGAGTATTTATGCTTTCAAAAATAGAAGTGTTAATGGTACATACATCTATATTATACACACACGCACACAGTCTCCCGAGCAGAAAAAAACAAATGACATCAAGAAATTGCATCCATACGGTCACAGATAATAAATCATATTGCTGAGCAGGAGCTGAGGCCACTGACCTCCACCAGACTGGATTACCCTGCATCAGATTTCATTTACCGTATGTATCAGGGAGAAATTTAACTCCATTATGGCCAGTGCTTCAGCACTGAATGTACAGGCACTTTTGATAGATATTGCGGATATGGTAGTTTAGCAGCATTACATTTTGTTATGTCATCAAAGTAATATTTGCAGCGCTTTAATGGTGTTTTATTACCCATTTTACAGAAATTATTTTATTTTTGTTAATTTGTTAATAGTAAAGTGTGAAAACTTTTGACATTTCTTTAGCCTGTATTTTAAACACTTTATTTTGTTCTCAGTTGCCAATGTAGTTTCCCTATTTTTATTTGATCAACCTACAGGGGTTGTCCAGACTCAGAGTGACTGCAGAATTGTGTCGGCGCTGGCAGTGGTGTGAAGTATGTGATTTGCATCCTTCTTGCCACATTCCAACTAGACGTGTCTGACCTCTCAATATACTTGCACTGCGGGAGGCCGCCAGTAGGCATGTGACCACATGTATGCAAATCACATGCTTGCAGCCACACGCTCGCTGAAGCACTGGAGAATCTTCACAGTGAGCGGTGGAAATGTTTTAACGGATAGCACTCAGCCCAATGTTATACCATGTGGCAGTACCAACGAACACTTTTATCATGCCGATTCAGCATTAAGAAAAGAAAATATAAATAAATCGCAGCATGCTGCATCCAATGATCGGATCATGTACACCCATATAAGTCTATGGGTGCATGTAAAACATCGTACTGCACTCAGATGACATCCGAGAGCAGTCTGATTTAATTGGACCATATAAAATACATAAAAAAAAACTGTTATTTCGCCTAAATGGGTTTTCTACACAGAAGTGTTAAAAATACATTTAAAAAAAATCTGATTAATATGGCAAAAAGAGACAGTGTAGAGTAGGTAGAGTACGGCCATGCCTTTTCCCTTCTCTGCAGATTAGCACCAGAGAAATGAGGCGCTTCCACACCACTTGTTTATTAGGCCGTGTGCACACGTAGCGTCAATACTGCGCATATTCAACTCCATTTTTTGCAAAGAATATCTGCTGCGTTTAACTGTCTGAGCATAGAGGACAGAATTTAACAAAAACTCATGCCGACTGTGCGTTTAAAGATGTTAAATTGTGCGCTTTTTGGTTCTTTTTTTCCCTCTATGGAGAGCCTGAAAAAAAACACGCAGTTGCGCTTTTTAAATATAGAATCAAAGCTGAAAAAAATTGCATTAAAAAATGTCGCTTCAAGTTTTCACCAAAAAAAAAAAGCATCAACTTAAAAGGGAAAAACTTCGCAAAAAACACAATTAGGCCACGTTCACACATTCAGTGTTTAGTCACTATTTTACCTCAGTATTTGTAAACCAAAACCAGGAGTGGGTGATAAATACAGAAGTGTCAATGTGTTTTTATTAGGCCACGATCACACGTTCAGTATTTGGTCAGTATTTTACCTCAGTATTTGTAAGCCAAAACCAGGAGTGGGTGATAAATACAGAAGTGGCAATGTGTTTCTATTAGCAAACACTGAACGCGTGAACATGGCCTAATAGAAACACGTCGCCACTTCTGTATTTTTCACCCACTCCTGGTTTTGGTTTACAAATACTGAGGTAAAAAACTAAGCAAACACTGAACATGTGAACATGGCCTCAGTTTTTTACCTCAGTACGGTATTTGTAAGACCAAACCGGGAGTGGAACAATCTGAGGAAAAATATAATAGAAACACGTCACCACGTCTGTATTTAATCACCCACTCCTGGTTTTTGCTTACAAATACTGAGGTAAAAAACTTACCAAATACTGACACCGTGTGAACGTGGCCTAATACATACTGCATTTCTCTGCTGTTTTTTAGCTGCATGCTTTCTGCACCTGTCTGCACCATTACTTGCAATGACAATTTTCTCTGATTATTGTGTTTTCCCCAATATTTGATGCATTTTGGTGCATATTTAAAGCAGCTTTTTTAATACTTTTTTTAGTACAGAAGAGATTTGATTCTGCACTTAAAAAACACTATTCAAGCAACAATTACATGAATATCCAAACAAAAAAAATTGACAGCTCTATATACTGTATGCCTTTGCCTTGCCAGAACTACCTGTAGCCAAAGCAACGTCATGTCCCATCATTTCCAGCAATATTTTATTCATCCCCATGCAGACTTCTAAAGTACCGTACATTGGAAATCAATAAATAAAATAGCAGGACGCCACGCGGAGTTCTTACAGAACCATCATTATTGTCAAGTGTTTGTTGTTCGAGTCTATGCAAATCAGCTCATTTGTAAAATGCCAAGCAGGCAGGATGTGAAGGGCTTTTCTTTTCTTTATAAGGTATACAGGCAAAATACACTCCTCACATGTGAAATAGCAACACCATGAAAACAAAGAAGTGAAATTATAGATTTCACAGGATGGATAGACATGTTAGCAACATACAGATGGTGAATAAAGTCGAAAAAAATTCCAAAACATCTGGATTTATTCAGTCTTGAGTATGAGCATCACGTGCAGAGAAACACATCTACATGCCTTGGCCGCTATGAATGAGGTTATTAATAGTTGTCTGAGGAATGTTCTGCCAAGATGAATGCTCTCAGGCAAATCATCAAGATCCGCTGCTGGCAGCTGCCTGTGCAGTTGTTGACAAACAACATTCCAGATGAGCTTGATGGGAGACAAGTCCGGAGACGCTGTAGGCCACAGTAACATGTTTGGGCCACTCACAGTAGCATGAGCAACATTGGGCCCGGTGATGTTGGTGTTGAAAAATGGCTCCTGAGACTTTGGAGAACTGGCTGTTCCGCTGGTTCCATCACAAAATGAATGTAACGCCGAGCTGCTACTGTACCTAGAATGAGGACTAGAGGGGTCCGCCTACTGTGCACCATAATTGTGGGAGAAGAATTGGCGTGAAATTCCCTCTTGAACCCTCCTTATGGAGATGCCCATGTGATCTCATCACAATCGAAGAATGGATCGTAGTGATCCATTCTGCACTGGAAGTGAAATGAGACAACACATAAGCCCAAGGTACAAAACAATGTCTACAAAAGCCATCTACAGGCGTTTGCTTGACATGAGTTTTGCTTTTGTCTTGGAGGCAATGATAGCCAGAGATCGGTCTGGAGACAACATGGGCAACGCAATGAAGAGGTCAACACGAAGGAACATCAAAGTATCTCAAGATTTAACACGATATGATCATACTGAATCCATCAGGAGGTTTTTAAAAGGTTTCCATTTTTCCATCATTTGCATATAATTTACATGTCTATTGATCCTATGATTTCCATAACTCCATGACTTTTCCTTCTTGGTGTTGCAATTTCAATGTTGAGGAGTGTAAGTAGACATACGCACAAGTGGGACATAAACGATGATGTTAGTTGATTGTTCTGATGGGAAACATAACTCCACTCGAGCTTTCTCTCTGCCACTTAACTTATTGCACCTAAGACATATCAAAGTGTCACGGTATAAGCCCATCTTAGGCTCTGCGGCCCCAGAAAAGTGTGCATCTGGCAATTACTTTCCAAAGGATACAAACTATGAAAGACATAAATGGGTGAAGTTTGTTACCTGGAGATATGGAAGTGGTAAAGAGCACTCATTTTGGAGTTTCCCCTTTTTTTCAAGAAGCAAACATTTTTAGATAGATTTTTTAGACTGCATTCATAAAATGCTGAATATTAGCATCAAGAGTGGAAAATTAGTCACAAAACTAATTGTGTTACTTAATAGTGACATTTTGGGGTACATATCTTCTAGCAATTAACTTTTAAGATTAGTTTTGCAATGCAAAAAGAAATTTAAAAAAAGTACAATAACTTTGCCAATATTTCTGTTATCAGGTTGTTCCTATGGGAGGCTGGTGTTCAATCACAGTCCTCCTGCAGCGCGTGATGACGCACATTTCTGGCACATTTCTGGTGCTGGTACTTAATCTGGTGTCCCTTTTTAGCATGGGCATCCTGCTCGAAAGTAGGGGACATGCTAATGATGTCATAATCTTTACTATTCATTGGGGTATGGAAGGCAGCAGTAAGGGGGCATGGAAGGGAGCAGTAAGGGGGCATGGAAGGGAGCAGTAAGGGGGCAAGGAAGGCAGCAGTAAGGGGGCACGGAAGGCAGCAGTAAGGGGGCACGGAAGGGAGCAGTAAGGGGGCACGGAAGGGAGCAGTAAGGGGGCACGGAAGGGAGCAGTAAGGGGGCAAGGAAGGCAGCAGTAAGGGGGCAAGGAAGGCAGCAGTAAGGGGGCACGGAAGGCAGCAGTAAGGGGGCACGGAAGGCAGCAGTAAGGGGGCACGGAAGGGAGCAGTAAGGGGGCACGGAAGGGAGCGGGCAGGGACTGGAGAAGTCTGGAATGCTAGAATTGTGGTCTTCAAGGTGCAAGTAGTAAGAAGAGCTGGAGTGTGGAAACTGTAATTTCTATGTTCACATGTGGCCACAGACAGGCAGTCCTCAGTTCACAAAATGGAGCTCAATTTTATTCTTTGGTTTTTTTTTTAAACATATGGAAAAGTTATAATAAAAAACTTGAAAAGAGCAGATGAGTTGGGATCTTCTGACCTGCGGCTTGTCTCTCCTCTGACAACAGAAGCCTCCACATTGTGATAAGCCTATCTCCACTCTGGATTTTGGAAGTGCATTTGCATTCTTCATGCTAATTGTATTAGCAGCTCTCGCTTTCGTTGCTGTCCAGGCTAGGCTTAGGTGGCAAGGATTTCATGCACCATGGCTCAGGCTTATTTTTAGGAGAGCAGAGTGAGACCTTTTTGGATCAGGTGAACTTCTGCTTGCAAATTACTTTGTAACACAGTAGGTTGTCCAAGCATGAATCACATGTACGAAGCTGCTGCCTAGCAGACATCTCCAGGGCATCCTGCAGTGAAAACCACTCACAACCGAAACAACGAGCGAGGCTGGAGATCTTCATACAGGGATTTGCATCTTGATTATTTGTATTACTAGAACACATTCACATTCAACCCCTTCCTATCCGGCATACTTAACTTTACTCAATGTGCTCCTGTTGGTCAGCTCACTACCATAATGTGACATCCAAGTGAAATCAGTCCCTGTCCCTAAATACTCAGAACATAGTACTGGTTTTTCTAGTGTGAAAGCTTTGTTTTCCGGTTGCCAAGAATTCCCAACTCTGCATGTGTCCGAATATCAATGACTTGGAGCAGGATGCTCCCATAAAATCATATTTAGAATTGAGAGTCCTCAGTGGTTGATACCTTTTAATGGCTAACTGAAAAGATGGTAACAAATTGCAAGCTTTGGAGACTACACAGGTCTCTTCATCAGGCAAAGACTAAAACAAATTCTGAAGAATCACATATTTATGCACAACATAGTATAGGAAAAAAATAAATAAATAAATAAATAAAATCAGTCATCTGTGCATTACTTTACAGCTTGGGAAGAAAACTAAATTAACTCTGACAACCATTTTTTTCCATAAGGCAATGTGCACATCTCTGCCATCCAAGCATTGGAGAATCGGGCCATTAATGGCTTTGGCTGCTTTTGAGAAATCTTAAAGGGATCCTGTCACCCCCAAAAACGAGGGTGAGGTAAGCCCACCAGCATCAGGGGCTTATCTACAGCATTCTGGAATGTTGTAGATAAGCCCCCGATGTATCCTAAAAGATGAGAAAAAGAGGTTAGATTATACTCACCTGGGCGGGCGGTCTGATCCGATGGGCGTCGTGGTCCGGTCCGGAGCCTCCTATTTTCATAGGATGACGTCCTCTTCTGGTCTTCATGCTGCGGCTCTGGCGCAGGCGTACTTTGTCTGCCCTGTTGAGGGCAGAGCAAAGTACTGCAGTGCGCAAGCGTTGGGCCTCTCTGACCTTTCCCAGCGCCTGCACACTGCAGTACTTTGCTCTGCCCTCAACAGGGCAGACAAAGTACGCCTGCACCGGAGCCGCAGCATGAAGACCAGAAGAGGACGTCATCCTATGAAAATAGGAGGCTCCGGACCGGACCACGACACCCATCGGATCGGACCGCCCGCCCAGGTGAGTATAATCTAACCTCTTTTTCTCATCTTTTAGGATACATCGGGGGCTTATCTACAGCATTACAGAATGCTGTAGATAAGCCCCTGATGCTGGTGGACTTACCGCACCCTCGATTTTGGGGGTGACAGGTTCCCTTTAAGTAGTGCATTGAATTCGTGAAACAAAAACTTAATAATAAGATGTTCCCAGATGTTCTGCACCGTTCCCATTTCTTCAGAAGCCATGCACCATTAATATGCCAATCACATCTTCCAAGCCATAGTCGCAATGACGGAGTAGAGGAGCGCATGCTCCATTCATTTTCAAGGGGCCTACTAGAAGACTATACAGCGCACAACTTTCTCTGGCAGACTCATACACAATGGATGGAGGGGAAGTCGAGAATGCTCAACTTTGCTCTACTGAAAACTTGATCTTGGGATTATGTCCATGAAAGAGCTATTCCCCTCAAAAAAATCAAGTTCTCCCCTATCTACGGGAAAGGAAGTCCAACAATTGGGTCCACCAGAGATCAGCAAGTTACCTGAACTCTTCTTACAGGGGAGAACTTGTTTTTTGGGGGAAATACTTTAAGTAGGAACCCTTTAAAATTTTACTATAGAGAGTCAGTTAACTTACCAAAATGGTTTTGGACGTAATAGAATGACTTTCAGAATATCTGATGCCATCTTTATCGAACATTTACTTATATTTAATGACTGCCATGATGGAAGCTTCTCTGGAAGTCTCTGTTCTGCTCACACTAACAGTTTCTCTATTATTTTGTCCCATTTTCTTTTTTACAGAAATATATGAAGAATAATTTCCATTTTCAGCCCTACCAATTTAAATAGGATTTCTTAAAAGGCGAATGTCATCTGTCAGCCTCATTTCTTTCCTAATCAGGTGAAAGAAAGAAAATCCAGAGTAACATCCTGAAAATTATCTAAAGATTCTTCTTCTAAGGGCTTTGCATGCAGAGCCATTTTGCCGTTAGGATATTAATACATTTCTTTGGCTCCCGCTACGGAGAGTCTGCTTCTCCTCAGTAAGGAATGTGCCAAGAATTGACAGATTTGAAAACACAGAATGAAAAAATAAACCAAAAAAGGAAAAACACCAGATGTCACATACCAATAGGAATGGACGAAATTTGGGAATACAGATCCAGCATTCGGTTGCCATCTACATCAACAAGATAATTTCCACGACTGTCTTCATAATTGCAGAAAAAATTCACGGCGTCAGCATTCTAGGAAAATAAAATTATTATCTACGTTCACATATGATCAAGTCTATATCCAAAGATAAAAATCAAGTGGAGCCCCAATCGGGTAGAAGCCGAACGCCAAATGATTCACACCAAGTATGGCAGATGTCGACATCGGTGATACTGGAGTCAATCTAGAAATTATCTACTAAGGTACGAATTGTAATTCTATAGCTTTCTTATTTACAGGTTTGGGTAAAACATTGAATTCTCTGTTTCACTGAGGTAGCAGGAGACCTTACATTCTTACTTACCTGGATACCGTTCAACTGTTTGATGAGCTCCTAAAAATTAAAGTAAAAAAACATTATAGACTTTATAGATATGGAACCTCAGGCCGTTGTAGGCAGTATGTCATTCAGCAACCCTACATGTCTTAGCCCCATTGCATTATGGGATCTCCTAATGAATTCAGTGTATCGAAGCCTAAAGGGAATCCTGAGGCTGTCAGTCAAGCGGGGGGGATGATGCTCTCCGTGTGACCTGTTTGCTGGAGGGCTAACTGCTGGGAGCAATCAAAGTTACGGCATAACCTATAGAAATGCAACACAAATCTTCAGTGGAAAATCCCTCTTATAAACCTTTTTCGGGGGACCTGACTTCATATATATGGTGACCGCGTCAATTAGATAAGGTGACATTACCCGTAGAGGATCATGATACCTTTTGATGACTACAGGTTGGTGTCAAGGGTTTGAGAATCTCCCAGCTCTGCCTATATTCCCTTTGTAATTACTATACAGATACCTTCAGTAAACCCATTTTTTCCCTCCAGAGGAGAGATAATCTGCATTATTCCCAGGGAGTATTACCTAGCCTATAAGCCTCCCTACATCTGCTGGTGGTTTCCACAAGGAGAAACCTTGACTCCAAGCTGCACATCATGCAAACAACCAATCTTCTCACTTACTCTAGATCTTGGTCCTGGAACTTCGGTCTTCATTAATGGAGCTTCATATTCAAAATCAATGTTCTTTTTAGCTGCAGCTTGACTGATATACCTACAACCTGAAAAAGAACATGGGTCAGTCGTATCGGTCATCAGGATCTAGGATTCAAGAAACTTACATTTTCAATTCTCCATTGAAATTAAATTTTTTATCAATCTAAAATATAATGAGAACAGGAAACTAAAACCAAACTGGAGAAAATACACTCGTTTGATGACCAGTTACCAATCGTATCAATGACAGACATAACTAACTAGTCAATCACATCTAGATGTCAATTATGTTGGATTTTTTCCGGTTGATTAGGAAGCCATTACTCAAGTCAGAGCTCCTGAGAAGTCATACACTGGTGGACCTTACTATATTATTATTGAGGGAGCCATATCACAAACTACAGATCCTAGAAAAAGTCATATACTGGCAGACTTTACCATACAATTTCTTTCTGCAGCCATTCCTACCAACGAAATGTCAAACTGGAAAAACATTTTTTTTTCTTTTATAATGTCCCAGTGGTTGGACCTCCAGCAGTCAATAGGAGATCCACTATGGGATAAATTTTGGTCCTGTAAATACCCCATTACCATCCGGTGTTCCTTTCTAGAAGAGCGGGACGTCTGGTTGCTTTGATGACTGTATAAGAAGCCTCTCCTGTAACGTTCCATGACAGGACCACTCTTCACATTCAGGCCTCGTGTTCCCCTGCGGTGGAGAGGTGGTTCCCACGCACACTTTCCATAATAGTATGTGGCACCATAGGGCACGTATTATAAGAGTAGATGCCATTGCGCAACCACTTCAATACAACACGGATGACAAAATGAAAAAAAAAAATCATCTTCCACTATTGAAAATGGTAAATCTAAGACTTCATAATGATGGATAACTCCTGTTATTTTTTTTCTAGCAGTTCTTTTTTTTTCTAGCACACAGACAAGAGGATTACACAAAGTATTAAACGGAAACTACCTAAAGAGCAAAACAATACAAAACCAATGATGTATCCCGTAAAATGATGAGAATACCATAGAACATCATTCACGCAGATCCATCCGGAACGCTATGGCTAGTGATTTCATCAATAGGCCATTTTCTTGATTTGAAGCAGAAGGTCATAACGCTGAAAGGGTCACAAAAAAATAAATAAAAAAATCAAACTATGCAATATTAACGCTTCCGAGCCCTCATCACAAGAACTCAACAGAAGACGAAGGTGAACGTCAATTGTGTCAGTGATGTGGATATAATATATACGGAAAGGGTTACGAGACGAAGCCAAAAAGCGAAGCAGAATTCACTGCAGGCATCATTGTACCGCAGCCAAATGCTCCTGATGCAGAACGACACTTGTGTGCGTTAATCAGGGCTGTGCGGGAGAAAACCAGACCTACAGATGAGAAAAAAATAACGTACGTAGAAAAGATATTGTAAAGGAAGACTGAACATTCATGTTGGGAGATTATTATTTGCCTCTGCACCCTGCATCATGTACAGCCAGGGCTTAACATAGGCCACCTCATTAGATGCAGACTGCAAATATACATGTACATAATGGAAACACTGACTGACTAATCAGAATCAGTGAGGATTGTCAAGAGTGCGCTCATCAAAAGAGACATTTCCAAAGACCTTGTCAAGATAATGAAAAGCAGCGAGCACTCAATCCTAGGGTATAGAATATGAAATATCGTAATAAAATAATATGACTAAGAAGAATATGTAAAATATAATAGACGGTATATAATATGCTACAGATGCCTAGAGGAGTGTACAGATTCCAAATCATCAGAAGAGGACCATTACACTACAGGGATGTCTAAACAGATCACTTAAAAATAATTTTTGATGTGAAAATCTTTTACCTGTGGGGGTCTAGGTGCCGAGACCCCACTGATCACTGATCTGAACAGAAGTGTTGTGCCAGTGATTGGCTCTACTCAGATAGTTCAGTAATAGGTGTACAAACTCACAAATTCTATGGACTCCACAGCAAAAGCAAAGCAGCAATTTCAGTACTATGACATGAGACCAGTAGAGTATTGCCTACTTTTTGAGCATTTTTGTTGCGGTCCTTTGAAAAGTCAGAAAACCCCTTAAGGCTATGTTCACATGGTGCCTGAAGGAGCTTTCCCAGGCGAAACTAGTGGCCGTTTTCCAGAACCGGGTATTGTTGCTGTCGTTCTTGAAGACGATTCTGCCACAAGTGCCTTTTTAAAAAAAATCAGAATGTTACTTCTATTAATTACTTCAGGTTTCCGCACTGTGAAGCAGTTAAAAGACGTGATGTAAGACAGAACATAACAATTTTATAGGTCCCTTTTTTGAATGGAGGGGAATAAAAGAAAGAAACTGTTCCAAAATCAGTGGAGTATTTAAACTCCGTTTACATTACAACATACAGAGAAAGGTTCTCTAACTCAGGGCAGAATGTTGGACCTAAAAATCAACAAAGTTCAAAAGGTAGACAATCACTTGTACATGGGCATTATTTTTTTCCACCCAATTATGAAACTTGGTCATCTGTCATTGGTATTGCCCTAAATATTTATCTCCAGAAATGTAGATTTGCGCACATAAACCTGAAAGATTGCAGTTCACCATCTTTTACTAACAATAAGTGGGATCAGGGCTCAGAAAATAACTTTCAATAAGGAGCATATTTGTTTACTCCCTTTAAAGAATAGTAAAACTTATTTTTAACTCGACTATAAAAAAAAGTTACGGTATTTATCCTATGAAACTAGTAGAAGTCTACTATAATTAATCACTTTCATATATACGAGCTACAAGTGAGTACAGGAGCCCCAGGAAAGCACAACACAAAGTCATTGATGATCCTAGAGCAGCGAGCCATAACCTTACTACTGAGTGGAAAGGTTGGGACATGGTATAGATCCAAGAAACATCAACTCACATGTCCAGAGGGTCAGTGCACCAGATTACTGAGCCAGCACAGACTGGTGTGGGAATGACGCAAGTAAATCGTGTAAGACGCACTGAGGTTGGCAAACCCTACGAGTCCAAGGGACAATGACCCTAAAATATCCTCAATATTGGATCTTCACGCAAAAATAGAGTTGAAAAAAACAAACTGTCATTTGTAGAACCCTAATCCAGAGGCCCCTGAGAAGTCCAGAGCCTTGCAAACCTCATTCTATCAGTCGACATCCCCAGGACCTATTCTCATTATATGGCGTCATGGTGGTCCTACAACCCAGAAGAGGGGCTGGAGATGTAGGTCGGAAAAGTTCAGTCCTTTAAATGTTTTTTTTTTTCTCAACTCTTCTCAGTTGCCCAACATGTTCAAGAGCATTTTGCAGAGGTCAGTACAATTTTATCATGAATAAACAGTGAACTGGCCCAACTATAACAAATCAAAAAATACAAAAACAGCCAAAATTTGGAGGAAAAAATCTTTTTAAATGTTAATTACAAATATATTAGTAATTTTCGAATCACGATTTCAGATATCCAAAGGAACCGATAACAGTAACCCTCACAGGCTTTGAATATGAATGTTCTTAAAAGTTTCTCATTTCTTACCTGCATTATTTTTTTCTCCTATTTTCCACTATACGGACAAGGACAAAATTCTTGTTACCCTTCTGTTAAGTAAAACCCACAATAGTCATTGAAATAACTGGAAACTGACAAAAGTAATTTTTTAAATTTAAATTTATTGAATATCAACTAGTGAGAATCAGACATTGCCTTTGATTTGTGGCTTAACAGAAAAATATCTATTAGAAAATATTAAAAGTAACCAGAACAAAAATAATTACATTCCTAGAAAAGATGGAAAATAATTTGACCACAGGGACATGTCAAACCGAAGTGTGTCCTGAAACTAGCAAGACAGGTGTCTACCAACTTGTAATCAGTCAGTCTGCCTACTTAAAGAGTGAAAGGTAGCTGCTGTGCTGTTTGTTATGTTGTGCATCACTATATACAGTGGGGCAAAAAAGTATTTAGTCAGTCAGCAATAGTGCAAGTTCCACCACTTAAAAAGATGAGAGGCGTCTGTAATTTACATAATAGGCAGACCTCAACTATGGGAGACAAACTGAGAAAAAAAAATCCAGAAAATCACATTGTCTGTTTTTTTAACACTTTTTTTGCATTTTATGGTGGAAAATAAGTATTTGGTCAGAAACAAACAATCAAGATTTCTGGCTCTCACAGACCTGTAACTTCTTCTTTAAGAGTCTCCTCTTTCCTCCACTCATTACCTGTAGTAATGGCACCTGTTTAAACTTGTTATCAGTATAAAAAGACACCTGTGCACACCCTCAAACAGCCTGACTCCAAACTCCACTATGGTGAAGACCAAAGAGCTGTCAAAGGACACCAGAAACAAAATTGTAGCCCTGCACCAGGCTGGGAAGACTGAATCTGCAATAGCCAACCAGCTTGGAGTGAAGAAATCAACAGTGGGAGCAATAATTAGAAAATGGAAGACATACAAGACCACTGATAATCTCCCTCGATCTGGGGCTCCACGCAAAATCCCACCCCGTGGGGTCAGAATGATCACAAGAACGGTGAGCAAAAATCCCAGAACCACGCGGGGGGACCTAGTGAATGAACTGCAGAGAGCTGGGACCAATGTAACAAGGCCTACCATAAGTAACACACTATGCCACCATGGACTCAGATCCTGCAGTGCCAGACGTGTCCCACTGCTTAAGCCAGTACATGTCCGGGCCCGTCTGAAGTTTGCAAGAGAGCATTTGGATGATCCAGAGGAGTTTTGGGAGAATGTCCTATGGTCTGATGAAACCAAACTGGAACTGTTTGGTAGAAACACAACTTGTCGTGTTTGCAAGAAAAAGAATACTGAGTTGCATCCATCAAACACCATACCTACTGTAAAGCATGGTGGTGGAAACATCATGCTTTGGGGCTGTTTCTCTGCAAAGGGGCCAGGACGACTGATCCAGGTACATGAAAGAATGAATGGGGCCATGTATCGTGAGATTTTGAGTGCAAACCTCCTTCCATCAGCAAGGGCATTGAAGATGAAACGTGGCTGGGTCTTTCAACATGACAATGATCCAAAGCACACCGCCAGGGCAACGAAGGAGTGGCTTCGTAAGAAGCATTTCAAGGTCCTGGAGTGGCCTAGCCAGTCTCCAGATCTCAACCCTATAGAAAACCTTTGGAGGGAGTTGAAAGTCCGTGTTGCCAAGCGAAAAGCCAAAAACATCACTGCTCTAGAGGAGATCTGCATGGAGAAATGGGCCAACATACCAACAACAGTGTGTGGCAACCTTGTGAAGACTTACAGAAAACGTTTGACCTCTGTCATTGCCAACAAAGGATATATTACAAAGTATTGAGATGAAATTTTGTTTCTGACCAAATACTTATTTTCCACCATAATATGCAAATAAAATGATTAAAAAACAGACAATGTGATTTTCTGGATTTTTATTTCTCAGTTTGTCTCCCATAGTTGAGGTCTACCTATGATGTAAATTACAGACGCCTCTCATCTTTTTAAGTGGTGGAACTTGCACTATTGCTGACTGACTAAATACTTTTTTGCCCCACTGTATATATATATACAGTTAGGGCCAGAAATATTTGGACAGTGACACAAGTTTTGTTATTTTAGCTGTTTACAAAAACATGTTCAGAAATACAATTATATATATATAATATGGGCTGAAAGTGCACACTCCCAGCTGCAATATGATAGTTTCCACATCCAAATCGGAGAAAGGGTTTAGGAATCATAGCTTCTGTAATGCATAGCGTCCTCTTTTTCAAGGGACCAAAAGTAATTGGACAATGGACTCTAAGGGCTGCAATTAACTCTGAAGGCATCTCCCTCGTTAACCTGTAATCAATGAAGTAGTTAAAAGGTCAGGGGTGGATTCCAGGTGTGTGGTTTTGCATTTGGAAGCTGTTGCTGTGAGCAGACAACATGCGGTCAAAGGAACTCTCAATTGAGGTGAAGCAGAACATCCTGAGGCTGAAAAAAAAGAAACAATCCATCAGAGAGATAGCAGACATGCTTGGAGTAGCAAAATCAACAGTTGGGTACATTCTGAGAAAAAAGGAATTGACTGGTGAGCTTGGGAACTCAAAAAGGCCTGGGCGTCCACGGATGACAACAGTGGTGGATGATCGCCGCATACTTAATTTGGTGAAGAAGAACCCGTTCACAACATCAACTGAAGTCCAGAACACTCTCAGTGAAGTAGGTGTATCTGTCTCTAAGTCAACAGTAAAGAGAAGACTCCATGACAGTAAATACAAAGGGTTCACATCTAGATGCAAACCATTCATCAATACCAAAAATAGACAGGCCAGAGTTAAATTTGCAGAAAAACACCTCAAGAAGCCAGCTCAGTTCTGGAAAAGTATTCTATGGACAGATGAGACAAAGATCAACCTGTACCAGAATGATGGGAAGAAAAAAGTTTGGAGAAGAAAGGGAACGGCACATGATCCAAGGCACACCACATCCTCTGTAAAACATGGTGGAGGCAACGTGATGGCATGGGCATGCATGGCTTTCAATGGCACTGGGTCACTTGTGTTTATTGATGACATAAGAGCAGACAAGAGTAGCCGGATGAATTCTGAAGTGTACCGGGATATACTTTCAGCCCAGATTCAGCCAAATGCTGCAAAGTTGATTGGACGGCGCTTCATAGTACAGATGGACAATGACCCCAAGCATACAGCCAAAGCTACCCAGGAGTTCATGAGTGCCAAAAAGTGGAACATTCTGCAATGGCCAAGTCAATCTCCAGATCTAAACCCAATTGAGCATGCATTTCACTTGCTCAAATCCAGACTTAAGACGGAAAGACCCACAAACAAGCAAGACCTGAAGGCTGCGGCTGTAAAGGCCTGGCAAAGCATTAAGAAGGAGGAAACCCAGCGTTTGGTGATGTCCATGGGTTCCAGACTTAAGGCAGTGATTGCCTCCAAAGGATTTGCAACAAAATATTGAAAATAAAAATATTTTGTTTGGGTTATGTTTATTTGTCCAATTACTTTTGACCTCCTAAAATGTGGAGTGTTTGTAAAGAAATGTGTACAATTCCTACATTTTCTATCAGATATTTTTGTTCAACCCTTCAAATTAAACGTTACAATCTGCACTTGAATTCTGTTGTAGAGGTTTCATTTCAAATCCAACGTGGTGGCATGCAGAGCCCAACTCGCGAAAATTGTGTCACTGTCCAAATATTTCTGGCCCTTACTGTATATAAGGGCAACCTTATATACACATACACATACACACACATATATAGATATACACACACATACACAGTACAGAACAAAAGTTTGGACACTTTCATTTAAAGATTTTTCTGTGTTTTCTTGACTATGACGTTTATAAATTCACACTGAAGGCATCAAAACTATGAATTAAAACGTGGAATTATTTATTTAACAAAAAAGTTTGAAACAACTGAAAATATGTCTTATATTCTAGGTTCTTCAAAGTAGCCACCTTTTGCTTTGATGACTGCTTTGCACACTCTTGGCATTCTCTTGATGAGCTTCAAGAGGTAGTCACCGGGAATGGTCTTCCAACAATCTTGAAGGAGTTCCCAGAGATGCTTAGCACTTGTTGGCCCTTTTGCCTTCACTCTGCGGTCCAGCTCACCCCAAACCATCTCGATTGTGTTCAGGTCTGGTGACTGTGGAGGCCAGGTCATCTGGTGTAGCACTTCATCACTCTCCTTCTTGGTCAAATAGCCCTTACACAGCCTGGAGGTGTGTTTGGGGTCATTGTCCTGTTGAAAAATAAAGGATTGTCTAACTAAACGCAAACTGGATGGAATAGCATGCTGCTGCAAGATGCTGTGGTAGCCATGCTGGTTAAGTATGCCTTCAATTTTGAATAAATCCCCAACAGTGTCACCAGCAAAGCACCCCACACCATCACACCACCTCCTCCATGCTTCACGGTGGGAACCAGGCATGTATAGTCCATCCATTCACCTTTTCTGCATCGCACAAAGACACGGTGGTTGGAACCAAAGATCTCAAATTTGGACTCATCAGACCAAAGCACAGATTTCCATTGGTCTAATATAGAAAAAGGAGCAGCATCCATTCCAGGTGAAAAATATATAAAGTCTTTATTCCACCACCATCATACAACGTTTCGGCCTGGCATGGCCTTTGTCAAGTACAAAATACAGCACACCTGGCCACCTTAAATAGTGTGGAGCCAAAATCAGGCACCAATCACTGACAGGGGGCGGCCTTTATTTAACAATGATCTAATAAATACATAAATCACGCTATTACACATAAAACATGCAAATGCCCACATAGTAATGACATCCCATAAATACAGAAAATATACAATCATTAAAAAGGCGACAGAGATCGTTCCAAACAGAAGCTGTCTTTTCATTTCCACTGGTCTAATGTCCATTCCTTGAATATAAGACATAATTTCAGTTGTTTCACACTTTTTTGTTAAGTATATAATTCCACATGTGTTAATTCATAGCTTTGATGCCTTCAGTGTGAATTTACAATTTTCATAGTCATGAAAATACAGAAAAATCTTTAAGTGAGAAGGTGTGTCCAAACTTTTGGTCTGTACTATATATATATATATATATATATATATATATATATATATATATATATATATATATATATATATATATATATATATATATATATATATATATATATGTATATATATATATATATATATATATATATATATATATATATATACACACACACATATACATACATATATATACATACATACATACATACACACACACACACGCACATATTCTGTTTGGGAAGCCTCAAATATCTAGGGCTCTGACAAGACGTCTGGGGCCAGAGCCCTAGATCTCTGGGGCTAGAGACGCCTCTGCACTATTGATGAGCAAGTATACTTGTTGCTCGGCTTTTTCCAAGCACGCTCGGGTGACCTCCGAGTATTTGTTAGTGTTCGGAGATTTAGTTTTCATCACCTCAGCTGAATGATTTACAGCTACTAGCCAGCCTGAGTACATGTGGGGGTTGCCTGGTTGCTAGGGAATCCCCACATGTAATCAAACTGTTTAGTAGTCGCAAATCATTCAGCTGCTGCAAGGAAAACTAAATCTCCGAGCAGTCATAAATACTCGGAGGACCCCCGAGCGTACCTGGGAAAACCCGAGCAACGAGTATACTCGCTCATCACTACTCTGCACCTTGCTTCTTCTACTGGCAGGGATGATGCTGGTGCATGATTTTGCTACTGCAGGGATTATCAGTCATATGGCTCAAACAACAGTAGCTTATCTGGGTAACGGAACAGAGAAAATAAGTTTAATTGATTTACTAATTCCCTTTGATGGGTAATTTATTTTAAGAAGGAGAACGCAATGGTTTGTTGTAGTTGATTCATGCAAATCAAGAAAATCTCTGTGGATGTTCTCATAAACGAGACTTTCTTCCAGGTTAAGTAACTAACCAATCAATAAGTACAGAATTAATTGATCTGTATAAAGCATTTCTCAAGTTACCGAAGTTTTTCTCTCTGAACAGGATATCTGTAAAGGCCAGAGTATATCAACTGTACATCATCCATCCCTTGGAAGTGCATGTGGAGCTGCTTACTTAAACCATATTTAGCATTCACAGTGGAGTATAGATTTCTCCTGTAAATCAACATTTTTTAACCTCTTAAAGGGAATCTATCACCAGGTTTTTGCCACTTAACCTAAAGCAGCGTAATGTAGAGACAGAGACTCTGATTTCAGTGATGCGTCACTTGCAGGGCTGCTTAATGTAGTTGTGATACAATCACGGTTATCAGCAGGAGATTATTATTAGAAGACTAGTAAACCTGCTGCCAGGTAATCAAGCATATTCATGACTAAACAGAGGTGTGGGAGGGGTAATACAGAGCTCAGCATTCAGAAAACTGATACATGTACCGCAGATAAACCGGTGATTTTATCAAAATAATAGCAAGCATACGAGAGAGGGGCTGTGGGAGGCATATTGCAATATATAGAGGAGCTGCGAGGCCCTCATACTAGATATAGGGGAGCTGCGAGGCCCTCATACTAGATATAGAGGAGCTGCGAGGCCCTCATACTAGATATAGGGGGGCTGCGAAGCCCTCATACTAGATATAGGGGAGCTGCGAGGCACTCCTACTAGATCTAGGGGAGCTGTGAGGGCCTCATACTAGATCTAGGGGGGCTGCGAGGCCCTCATACTAGATATAGAAGATCAGTGAGGCCCTCATACTAGATATAAGGGAGCTGCGAGGCCCTCATACTAGCTATAGGGGAGCTGCAAGGCCCTCATACTAGCTATAGGGGAGCTGCAAGTCCCTCATACTAGATATAGGGGAGCTGCGAGTCCCTCATACTAGCTATAGGGGAGCTGCAAGGCCTTCATACTAGCTATAGGGGAGCTGCGAGTCCCTCATACTAGATATAGGGGAGCTGCGAGGCCCTCATACTAGATATAGGGGAGCTGCGAGGCCCTCATACTAGATATAGAGGAGCTGCGAGGCCCTCATACTAGATATAGGGGAGCTGTGAGGCCCTCATACTAGATATAGGGGAGCTGCAAGGCCCTCATACTAGAGGAGCTGCAAGGCCCTCATACTAGATATAGGGGAGCTGCGAGGCCCTCATACTAGATATAGGGGAGCTGCGAGGCCCTCATACTAGATATAGGGGAGCTGCGAGGCCCTCATACTAGATCTAGGGGAGCTGCGAGGCCCTCATACTAGATATAGAGGAGCTGCGAGGCCCTCATACTAGATATAGGGGAGCTGCGAGGCCCTCATACTAGATATAGAAGATCAGTGAGGCCCTCATACTAGATATAGAGGAGCTGCGAGGCCCTCATACTAGCTATAGGGGAGCTGCGAGTCCCTCATACTAGATATAGGGGAGCTGCGAGGCCTTCATACTAGCTATAGGGGAGCTGCGAGTCCCTCATACTAGATATAGGGGAGCTGCGAGGCCCTCATACTAGATATAGAGGAGCTGCGAGGCCCTCATACTAGATATAAGGGAGCTGCGAGGCCCTAATACTAGATAAAGAGGAGCTGCGAGGCCCTCATACTAGATAGAGGAGCTGCGAGGCCCTCATACTAGATATAGAGGAGCTGCGAGGCTGCGAGTATCACAGGTGCTCTAGTGACATGTTCAAGTCCCCACAGTTGCATGTTTCGCGACTGTTAGGCTACTTTCACACTTCCGTCTGTACGGGTCTGTCGCAAACCGTCGGCCCGACGTACGTTGTGCAAAATAGTGCACAACGTGGGCAGCGGATGCTGTTTTCAGACGCATCCGCTGCCCATTATGAGTTCCGGGGAGGAGGGGGCGGAGTTTCGGCCACGCATGCGCGGTCGAAAATAGCGGACGCGTCGCACAAAAAAAAGTTACATTGAACTTTTTTTGTGACGACGGTCCGCCAATTACCGACGCATCAAGTGCACGACGTATGGAACGTGTGTCCATACGTCACGATGCGTCAGTAATACAAGTCTATGTGCAAAAAACGCATACTGCGGGCAACTTTGCAGGATGCGTTTATTGCACAGAACGACGCATTGCAACGTCTTTATAAAGATGGAAGTGTGAAAATAGACTTAAACACCCAGAAAACATGCAGTGATTGGCAGACAAACATGCGGACGTGGGAACTTGTCACTTGGTTCCTGAGCACCCTCGACAAACTAGAGTAACGAGCACTAGCGCTCATCATCAATAGTCACCCACTTTAACCTCCAGTCTTTCTTGGCAGGCAGCACTGGCCATGACCACTGTAGCCAATCATTAAAAACACACATGCAGCAGAAGCATGTCTCCGCTAGAGTTTTATCAAAACCAAATACCAGAAAGTATCAAATACAAAGCAATTTTATTGATCACATGACATACCAAAAAGAAACAAAAAGCCCAGTGTGTCATCAACGTAATAAAAACGCATTTTTAAAAAAAATGCAAAAAAACTAATTTACCTAATAGTTTCAAAAATGCTGTAGAAAATCTGGAAAATCAAAAAGTGAAATACTCATCATGGGAATGTTGCCGAATAGGTGTGTGTGTGTGTGTGTGTGTGTGTGTGTGGAGGGGGGGGGGGGGGGGGGGTTGGCATCTCTAACAAAATTGCTGCGTATAAAGCCATCCACATAAGGATATTTGTAGTTATTAGTTTTGAAGATAAAACCAATTTGTTGTAGAGGGCAGTAGATTGGGGCAATTACAGGATAGTATACTAGGCAAAAGTCAGAATCAATTAGCCGGGATATCCTACCAAAGAGTATTCACCCACCCACAAGATAGATGATAAATGGAGGAAATTGTGAACTTATTCACAAATGGATTGCATATTTTTAATGGTTGATAACCCATGCTGCCATTACCAAGAAAGCAATTTTCACTTAAATGCAATTTGAATCGAACCCACAGTAATAATCACCAATTAGAAAAATAATTTCACCTGATTAGGATATCATACCATAAAGACTGAACTGTGTTTGCTCCCTATATTAATCTGCCTATACCGCTATACAGTGCCTTGCGAAAGTATTCGGCCCCCTTGAACTTTTCAACCTTTTCCAACATATCGTGCTTCAAACATAAAGATACCAAATGTGAATTTTTGGTGAAGAATCAACAACAAGTGGAACACAAATGTGAAGTTGAACGAAATGTATTGGTTATTTTACATTTTTGTGGAAATTCAAAAACTGAAAAGTGGGGCGTGCAATATTATTCGGCCCCTTTACTTTCAGTGCAGCAAACTCACTCCAGAAGTTCATTGTGGATCTCTGCATGATCCAATGTTGTCCTAAATGTCTAATGATGATAAATATAATCCACCTGTGTGTAATCAAGTCTCCATATAAATGCACCTGCTCTGTGATAGTTTCAGGGTTCTGTTTGAAGCACAGAGTGCATCATGGAGACCAAGGAACACAACAGACAGGTTCGTGATACTGTTGTGGAGAAGTTTAAAGCCGGATTTGGATACAAAATGATTTCCAAAACTTTAAACATCCCAAGGAGCACTGTGCAAGTGATCATATTGAAATGGAAGGAGTATCATACCACTGCAAATCTACCAAGACCCGGCCGTCCCTCTAAACTTTCATCTCAAACAAGGAGAAGACTGATCAGAGATGCAGCCAAGAGGCCCATGATCACTCTGGATGAACTGCAGACATCTACAGCTGAGGTGGGACATTCTGTCCATAGGACAACAATCAGTCGTACACTGCACAAATCTGGCGTTTATGGAAGAGTGGCAAGAAAAAAGCCATTTCTCAAAGATATCCATAAAAACTGTTGTTTGCAACAAGCCATCTGGGAGAAACACCAAACATGTTGAAGAAGGTGCTCTGGTCAGATGAAACCAAAATCGAACTTTTGGCAACAATGCTAAACGATATGTTTGGCGTAAAGGCAACACAGCTCATCACCCTGAACACACCATCCCCACTGTCAAACATTGTGAAGGCAGTACCATGGTTTGGGCCTGCTTTTCTTCAGCAGGGACTGGGAAGATGGTTAGAATCGGGAAGATGGATGGAGCCAAATACAGGACTATTCTTGAAGAAAACCTGTTGGAGTATGCAAAAGACCTGAGACTGGGACGGAGATTTGTCTTCCAACAAGACAATGATCCCAAACATAAAGCAAAAGCTACAATTTAATGGTTCACAAATAAGCACAAATGTGCTGTTCACAAACGATCTCCATCAAATCTCACTGAGCTCGAGCTGTTTTCCAAGGAAAAATGGGCAAGAATTTCAGTCTCTCGATGTTCAATACTGATAGAGACATACCCCAAGCAACTTGCAGCTGTAATCGCAGCAAAAGGTGGCGCAACAAAGTATTAAGTTAAAGGGGCTGAATAATATTGCACGCCCCACTTTTCAGTTTTGAATTTTAAAAAAATTTAAAATAACCAATAAATTTCGTTCAACTTCACAATTGTGTTCCACTTGTTGTTGATTCTTCACCAAAAATTACATTTGTTATCTTTATGTTTGAAGAATGATATGTGGGAAACGGTTGAAAAGTTCCAGGGGGCCGAATACTTTCGCAAGGCACTATAGCAATTTCCTTGGGTGGTTCAACCATAAGTCCCAAGCAGCACACCCGCTGTCTTGGTGTCATATTTGACACAGAACTTTCCTTTATTTCCCAATATCCAATCACTCATTCACTCGTGTCACCTGCATCTTAAAAATATTTCCAAAATCCAACCTTTTCTCACCTTTGAAACTGGAAAGAAAGGTTACTGTTGCTCTTATTCATTCCCATCTGGATTACTGCAACACTCTTCTAATCAGTCTCCCTCTTACCAAACTTTATCCCATCCAATCAATCCTGAATGCGGCAGCCAGGGTTGTATTTCTGTTCAGCCGCTTCACCAATGCCTCCACCACCCTGTGCCATCCATTGCACTGGTTGCCCATCCACTTCAGAATACAATACAAACGTATCACTCTCGCCCACAAAGCTCTCCACAGTTCTGCACCACCCTCCTTCAACTCTATCACCCGACTTGTGCTCTCCACTTGGTAACAGATCTTAGACTTACATCATCCATAATTTTAACCTCCATCTCCAAGACCTCTCTCGTGTTGCACCAGTTTTCTGGAATGCACTACCCCTAACAATCTGGCCAATACCTAGCCCCCATGCTTTTAAGCATCATTCGCCTCCTCCCCTTCATTATAATCACACACCGACTGTAGTATAATGATCACCCCCACACAGAGAACATAGTTTTATAAATGTACAAATATTTAACTAAAATCGATTGCCATAGCCCCCCCCATCACAAAAGGTCCAGAGCACTGCTTCACTACTGTCACATTATATACAGTACATAACCAGCTTATACAGCCTACTCCTAAAGTACAATGCTCCTCTCACCTCTTGTACACTGCCCCATCATACAGTAACTCGTTCTTCTAAAAGGTGTGTCTTCAACATACGCGTACAGGGTGCTACGATATCAAGGTGTACTAATAATTCTGCTGTGCATGCAGACTTAAAGATACAGTGCCGCTAAAGCACTCGGACACATTTACAACTGAAAGAGTATTATGTCCACCAGGTGATTTAAAAGGTATACAGTGCTAAAACCCTCAGAAGCCCTAAGTAGTTAATAGCGGACAAGCCCCTCTTATTGATCATGAATTTAAGCCCCTGTTTCTTGAAAGTCACAGCAGTCTGACTATCAGCTATAGATATAGGTGAGAAATTATAATTTACATGGGTAAAATTCCATTATGTACAGTCCAGCTGTTTAAGTACATAATGTAGAAAATCTCCTGAAAAAAAAAAAATAATCAAGTGAAAGCTTTTTTGTTGCATAGAGCAATTGTGTTAAATACAAAAGAGCAAATGACAAACACTTTAAAAAGAAAAACAATGCAAGGGGAAAATAGAAAAACCTAAAGCTTGCTGTGAGACTGGAACTAGCACAACTCTGTTGGGTGTCCCGGGACCAAGGGCTCCTTCCCTGTCCTTTACGCTAGGGGTGCCCTAGCTTGCCCTGCTCCCCGGATTACTTCTGATGGTGAAGACGCAGAGGCCACGTACCTTGCCTTAGCTCCTTAATCCACTCTCAGTCTGTACCCTTCTCCCACCCACGGAAGAGTGGAGTAGTTGTGTATCGTAGTACACCAATCACACTAACAAGGTAATACGAACAGGTGTAACGAAACATACCAAACATACAAATATACTCACAGCCAAAAGCAGTGGAGGAACTGTTAGATACAGAGGTTTGTCCCACAAGTCTTGGGGATTCAAACACTTGTGGAGCAGCCCCTTGACCGCCTGCCCCCACAGCCAACAGAGGCACCCAGTATCCAGTCAGTGAGATGTAACGCCCCTGCCCATGTTTGCTCATCCAGGTGTCAGTGGTGAAATTTACCATGGCAGACATAGATTTCTTCAGGTAATGAGTGATGTCTGCAACATGCTGATGTAGCTCAGGCCCAGATTTCTTAAATAAATAATGGCGACTGGGCAACTGGTACTGGGGGACTGTGACAGCTATCAACTTTCTGAAAGTCTGTATCTACCAGGCGGAAAGGCAGCATTTCTATGTACCAACAGATTGGAAATGGTGGAGTTCAAGCTCTTAGTGTCACAGCTCTGTTGTAGGGTGTATCAGGACAAGGGGCTCCTTCCCTGTCCCCAATGCTAGGTGGTGCCCTAGCTCGCCCTGCTCCCTGGATTACCTCTGATGATAAAAATGCCGGGGCCACATACCTTGCCTTAGCTCCTGAATCCGCCTTCAGTCTGTACCCTTCCCCCACCCAGGGAAGAGGGGAGTAGTAGTATTCCATAGTACACCAACCAGACTAACCAGGTAATAAGAACAGGGGTAACGGAAAATATCAAACATACAAATATACTCATACATAGCAGAGGAATGCACCAGTGAAGGAAGGATGGGGGTTAAACCAAAGTAGGTGAAGGGAACTATCACACACTCAAAACCTAGCAACAGTCACAGATAAATCCACCAAACATCTCCAATAATTACCAACAACCTACAGCCATGCAACATAAGCCAGCTCTGACAAGGAGTGCTAGCCAGGGCCCAGTACATATAGGATATGGGAGTGGTTAACAGTGCAGAGCTAAGAGACTTAAAGCTCCAGGAGCTATCAACTGGGCAAATTAACCCCGGCACTTCCAAAATAAATTTACACCATTTAATATGAAGGTGAAGTGCTTGTACTCAGTGAACAGAAGCAATCAGATGCTGCGGTCTTCTGGCTCCTCTCGGTCGCCAAAACCCTATTACAGGCACCCATTACATTTAATTACTATGGAAACACATTTTGACTCCCCTGTGATTAATTTTCAGTGCCCATGTCACATGAATTAGCCAATGAACTATGACTTCAGTGTTTTAAAGAACCACATGGTAGGCTCTTTCCTTTGTTATAATGGTGAAGACAAAAGAGCTGTCTGAGGACATCAGAACTACTATTAGCAAACACAAGACTTCCAAAAGGCACAAGGCCATCTTCAAAGACCTTGGTATCCCAGTTTCAACAGTGTGCAACTTTAAGAAGTTTGCCAAGCATGGTACTGTCAAGAGCCTCCCTGGACATGAGGGAAACAGGAAAATTGACAAGAGAGGTCTTCGATTACACAGGTCTGCGACTAAAAAGCTGTTTGATTATTTTCATCTAATTTCCATGTATTTTGGTGTGCTGAAAACAAAAAAAAAAAAAAGAAAAAAATCCTGGACATCAGGATTTGCCACAAAATGCAAAATTCTCTTCAAATTTAGTACATTTTTCTCAATTTTTGGTATTTTTTTTTATCTTAGGGTTTTGAAAGTCAAAATTACTATTAATTAATTCACATCAATGCATTGAAGATATACAATGCCAAAAAAATATAACTTAAAAAAAAAAAAGAACTTTCAGAGTGAGCTAATGAAACCAGCATCGACATGTTGCAAGCTGAACGAGCAGGCTCTGACATGCCCGGGCTTGATTCAATTGTTTTATCTTGGTTCTCGCCTGTTCACACTTTTTCATCTCAGTTCGTGTTAGCTCGTCATATTCAACCGTGTTTCCCAAAATTAGCATTATGGCTCAGCGGAAGTGTATTAATTCGCCTGACAGTTTGTTACATTTGTGGTGAATATACAGTGTTGAAGCAACAGCTGAATATTACAAACTTTGTGAAAAAAGTATACTTCGCTTATTTCGGACTAAAGCTTGGAGATCAAGATAAAGCAGGGAAGATGGAGCATTGCAATGATGGCAGACTACTGTTGGACGCTTCAGAAAGACATTCCAGATGCTACTCACAAGCGTAAATGTACCAAGAGAAGCCTCACAGGGAAGAATCGATTTTCATGAAACATTTGTAATAAAAAATTAATTTTATGAGTCTATTTTCATTTATTTAGAGGTATTGTCTTATTTAACATAGTTGCTTAAATTGTCAGAAAACGTGATTTCCTATGACAAAACGGAGGTCATTTTCGGATTCAGCGCACTTAAAAACAAAGATTACGTGGAATAACCAAAACAGCTCTTGAAAAACTTTTTTTTGGCAGACCTGTGTTATTTGGGTCAATTGGTGGAAAAAACACCACATCAAACATCCAAAGACCTGAAGGCCAACCTGCAACTGTCTGGGGTTATGGATTCAACAAGTACCATACATCGCACACTAAACTAAGCAGATTTTAAATCGGCGAAAGCCAAGGAACAAAGAAACCACAATTGTTCTGGGAAAATATTCTGTATACAGATTAAACAAAAATAGAGCTTTTTGGCAACACAAAGCAAGTTTGTTTACAGACAGTGCAATGAAACTTACAAGGAAAAGAACATTTAAGAATAGTTAAGCATGGTGGAGGATCCATAATGCTGTGGGGTTTCTTTGCTGCGTCTGATACCAGAAGCCTTGAACGTATCACAAGAATCATGAAATCAGAGCATTATCAAGAGATTTTAGATCAAAACTTCCTACCCTGTGAGTCGAAGATCACGGTTCCTCCAGCAAGACAATAACCCAAATCACACATCCAAAAGTACACATGAATGGTTGAAAAAGAAAAACAATGGACTGTTTTAAAATGGCTATCAATGAGTACTGACCTCAAAGCCATTAAAAATCTTTAGGGTGAGCTGAAATCTGCAATTGGGAAGAAGAACCCTGCAAACATTCAAGAGCCTGAACAAACTGCAAAGGAAGACTGGGAGAAAATACCAGCTGAAAAGTCAAAGAAGCTTATTGATGGCTGCAAGAAACGTTTGGAGGCTGTCATCAATGCCAAAGGATGTGCAACCAAGTATTACTTAGGGGTGCCTTTATTGCTGCACATGTTCCTTCTGAAAAACAATGTTTTGTTGTTGTATTACTTTGAACCACTAATTAAAAATTCCTGAGGATATAACTTTGGTACATTTCCATTTATTTCTGAAGATGTTGTACAGTCTATGAAAAAAAAAAATGAAAAAGGTGCCAATAATGGCGAGCAGCATTGTATATACAGTACAGATAAAGTTTGGACACACTTTCTCATTTAAAGATTTTTCTGTATTTTCATGACTATGAAAATGGTAAATTCACACTGAAGGCATCAAAACTATGAATTAACATGTGGAATTACAGTATATACTTAACAAAAAAGTGTGAAACAACTGAAATTATGTGTCATATTCTACTGTAGGTTCTTCAAATCAGCCACCTTTTGCTTTGATGACTGCTTTGCACACTCTTGGCATTCTCTTGATGAGCTTCAAGAGGTAGTCACCGGGAATGGTCTTCCAACAATCTTGAAGGAGTTCACAGAGATGCTTAGCACTTTTTGGCCTTTTGCCTTCACTCTGCGGTCCAGCTCACCCCAATCCATCTTGATTGGATTCAGGTCTGGTGACTGTGGAGGCTAGGTCATCTAACGTAGCCCCCCCATCAATCTCCTTCTTGGTCAAATAGCCCTTACACAGCCTGGAGGTGTGTTTGGGGTCATTGTCATTGAAAAATAAATGATGGTCCAACTAAACGCAAACAGAATGGAATAGCATGCCGCTGCAAGATGCTGTGGTAGCCATGCTGGTTCAGTGTGCCTTCAATTTTTAATAAATCTACAACATTGTCACCAGCAAAGCACCCCCACACCATCACACCTCCTCCTCCATGCTTCACGGTGGGAACCAGGCATGTAGAGTCCATCTGTTCACCTTTTCTGCGTCGCACAAAGACACGGTGGTTGGAGCCAAAGATCTCAAATTTGGACTCATCAGACCAAAGCACAGATTCCCACTGGACTAATGTCCATTCCTTGTGTTCTTTAGCGCAAATAAGTCTCTTCTGCTTGTTGCCTGTCCTTAGCAGTGGTTTCCTAGTAGCTATTTTACCATGAAGGCCTGCTGCACAAAGTCTCCTCTTAACAGTTGTTGTAGAGATGTGTCTCCTGCTAGAACTCTGTGTGGCATTGACCTGGTCTCCAATCTGAGCTGCTGTTAACCTGCGATTTCTGAGGCTAGTGACTCGGATAAACTTATCTTCAGAAGCAGAGGTGACTCTTGGTCTTCCTTTCCTGTGGCGGTCCTCATGTGAGCCAGTTTCTTTGTAGCGCTTGATGGTTTTTGCAACTGCACTTGGGGACACTTTCAAAGTTTTCCCAATTTTTCAGACTGACTAACCTTCATTTCTTAAAGTAATGATGGCCACTCGTTTTTATTTACTTAGCTGCTTTTTTCTTGCCATAATACAAATTCTAACAGTCTATTCAGTAGGACTATCAGCTGTGTATCCACCAGACTTCTGCTCAACACAACTGATGGTCCCAACCCCATTTATAAGGCAAGAAATCCCCCTTATTAAACCTGACAGGGCACACCTGTGAAGTGAAAACCATTCCCGGTGACTACCTCTTGAAGCTCATCAAGAGAATGCCAAGAGTGTGCAAAGCAGTCATCAAAGCAAAAGGTGGCTACTTTGAAGAACCTAGAATATAAGACATATTTTCAATTGTTTCACACTTTTTTGTTAAGTATATAATTCCACATGTCTTAATTCATAGTTTTGATGCCTTCAGTGTGAATTTACAATTTTCATAGTTATGAATATACAGAAAAATCTTTAAATGAGAAGGTGTGTCCAAACTTTTGGTCTGTACTGTAGGTATACACACAATTAGTGATGAGAGAAATTGCTCGGATAAGGCATTATAAAAACATGCTCGGGTGGTAACCGAGTGACTTCGGTGCGCTCAAATAATATGTCAGAGTCCCGGCAGCTGTTCAACAGCCACAACACAGTCCGGGATTGCCTGTTTGTTAGACAATCACTACACCACACACGATCCTTCATACATTCCGTATTTCAGAACAGCTGGTGAAACATTGCTCCAGATTGCAGCAGACTAGCGATGACGTGGTTGTTTTTTCCGATTTCCACCGCATTGCCCTCTTTTTCGTCACTTGTTCTCACTTTGCTTTCCCAGTTCTTTCCCTGAATGGGATTGCCAAGGTTACCAATTTGCTATGTTTGTTCTACGGAATAAAAGCGGAACAATAGCTGCCAAGTATAAAAAAAAAAGGCAATCCACAATTCACACTTCTCATATTTATTGATTTCATAGAACAGAGGACGCCGGGAGCATTCTTCATGGTGAAGGAGATGTCGAGGTTAAAACGGTTTTAGAAATACTTTCAATGTAGTCTTCTGTAATTTATCATCCCTGATCATCACTGAAGGCTTCACACAAAACCACCATCATGCGAAAAAAGAGATTTAACGATGGAAATAGTCTTACGAGAAGGTTTCCAATGGGCGTCACTGGGTCATCACTGCCCCATCACCGCTATTCGTGCGGCATAAGAAACAAATACAGAAATGTCTGCTTGTGTAAGGCGGTTGGGAGAAAAATAGAACAGAGCTAAAGGGGACAGGCTGTATGTTCGGCTGTACGATGCGATTTCCGAATGCTTGGCTGGTTACAAAGCAGAAAGAGTTCAAATACGATGTAAGAAAGTCACATCCGTCTCACCAAAATCCAAGAGCCACTTTGTATTCAAATTGGAGGTAATCTTAAAAAAACAAGCAAATAAAAAAAAACTTGTAATATGCGATTACTCTACAAAAAGGACTCAAAGAGCAGCTTGGAAATTTTTGTTATGTTAAAAGCTGGAAATCAGTAGCTGTCATCCAATTGTTCATCCCCCAACAACCACTGGGGTGATTTTTTTTGTAAAGGATGCCACTTAAAAGGGAGATTCTTGTAACCATAGTTAAAATTGTGAAGTTTTTGTAAAAACAAGAAACTGTAGCTTTAGTAGATTACTACTTATTAAAAATCCTCTTATGAAGAATGAAGGGTATTTTTTTTTTTTTTTTTTACAGCTTGTTGCCCAGATTACAGGCCACCACTGCAGTTCATCAGTGGTGGCTAATATCCTAGGCAAGGAGCAAAGCACAAACGATTTCCAATAGAACAGGAAGCGCTGCTCTGAAGCTGGCTAGATTACTGAATTAGGGCACCGTCAGAGAGCCACATAAAATCTGACCGAGATCGGAACGCAATGCACGTAGTGGCTGGTGGCTCTCCCGGTCTGAGAAATATATGCAACTGTCATGTTCGGATCGGGAGAGCCGCCAGCCAGTCTGTGTTCCGATCTCGGTCTGATTTATAAGGCCGCCTGACTGCACCCTTAGCCCAACTTCAGTATCTATATGCTTCTTTGATGCTTTCGGTATTGGGGTGTGCACAGATCAGGCCAGCAGCACAATAATGCGCTGTCCAAACTATCAATCCGGAGCACTACTACACAGCCAGGAAGCAGGGGAGCGATGCGCTCCTGCAGAAGTTGAGAAAAAAAACTTCTTAATCTTGAAACATCTGTATCTCTAGTCCTCGGTAAGATCCAAACCTAGAACTTTGGGGTAACAATGCTAACCACTGAGCCAAGGTGATGCTGCCTATGTAAAAGCCTTTGCCCGGCACTTCCAGTACAGCAATATGTTTCCAGGTGATGTTGTCTGAGGCAAGAGCCACAAATATACGGCACCCAAATTTCATATCCTTATTGCATGTAATATTAGAAAAGTACCGTATATTGCTTATACATTAAAGTTTTTTTTTAATTGAAGCATATAATTCTATTTACCCAGTAAAGCTCTAGAAACAAAAATCATATTTGTTTGGTGTTATTTAGGTGATGTGGAGGGCCTATGAATATGGATACGGCATCTGGATGCATTCTGTATGGTGGCACAGAGTTAATATTATACAATCGCGGTACGTTTCCTGCTGCATTGCTACTATCGGGAGACACCTTTGTATGAAAAAGAGCCCGACAACATTTTGTAGCCCCGTAGAATTCTTTAAATGCCCCATTAAAAGTCCATATCACCTGGATCCACAATACAATGATGTGCCCGAGCCCCTAGCCACTGTGTAATGGCAGGAGGGTGCGCTTTTGTAGTAGAACACTCGGGAAAGGGTGGGTGGGGGGGAATTTATCAAAGGTAGTTTTCTAGGGGTTGAAAAGTTGCACATTTTGGGGCAAGCACTAGCCATGCCAAACTGTGTGAACATCTACTTCTCTTAGATTTGATGGAAGAGCAGAGCCACTGCCAGTGTAGCCGATATATTAGATTCTAATTTCTGGCATGAATATTATTATTGCAGTCATAGATTTTGAAGAGGATTTTCTCGTTTCACCTTGTCAGTCACCTGGCTGCAGTTTTATGAGGTCGTTCCTTCTGGTGTCTTTTATGGCCTGCAGCACTTATGTCATATTGTCAGCGCTGCAGCCAATCAGTGAGTCCAGCGGCTCTGCCCAAGTAGACAGCATAGCCGCTATGCTTATGAATTAAGTTCAGCGCTGCAGACAATACCAGACACGGGGAGCAGCGGAGACTCACCGCTGGACGTGGGGAGGGTAAGAAAAAAAAAAAACACTGTTCTTTAAACACTCCATTGGGACTGATTTTTGGAAACCAGAAAACCCCTTTTAATTTTTGACTAACAGACAGCCTTTTGCCTAAGACATATTAAGGGGCATGCATATAGTTGGAGTCCTCACAAAGATTGCAAATTTAAAAAAAAAAAAACAACATTTTAGATATTATTATATTACTTTATTAACCAACCTAAGCAGGTAAAGACGTTCTGGAGATCTAAATGATGGGCATGGGGAAACAAGACATTGATATGGGTAATACACGCTCTCGAAAGAAGCAAGTGTGAAACGCGCGTCGGGACTGGGGAGGTGGTGCCACCCGCATCTTGCTTCACCTCACCTGCTCCTCCAGTATTCCATTTTCAGGTACTTCTTACTTAAGTATGGTCCATTGTGTCTGGGGAACCTGTGCATTATCAATAGTGTCTACTCATGTACCATACACTTCCTCTTAGAGTTTATTTACTCATACCTGGACTATCCATATGTATTTTGTTAGCCTACTGGGCCATACTATAGGGCCTATACTCATGTTACTATACTTATCTAGTTCTGTGCATATTCTATTAGGAGCTATTGTTTGAGGTCAGTTTACATTGTTATTTTTGGAGTTCTCTTCATTTTTTCTTTTTTATCTCAAAATACATTAGATATTTTTGCAGAGGTTTATCATTTGGGCCATTTAGTAGTTTACCTTGTATGAGAACCTGGATATATTAGTAATTAATTAGTACTTACCATAAATTGACCACTTTTTTGTCCAGGGTTAGTCTCCTATATTTATAGTAGTGCATTACCATGGATGCTGTAGAGTCCCCCTGACTGGGCACACTGTTATAATTTTAATATTACGTTTTATCCATTTTTCTAATAAAGAGGTATTGGTTTTATTTAATGGATCTCTTCATTACTCTGGATATTGATTGTACGGCCAGAGCATGTGTTTATAATGGGCAAGTCACAGAACAGAAATATAGTTAATAAATCAGATCAAACCTTCAGATATCAAAAGTCCGTGAGCCACAAAGCTAGGGGAATGGCATCATACATTTTACACAAGAAATTACAGGCTAAACTATGGTGGAAAAACCGTAAGAAATAAACCATTTTGGCACAGACCATAGAAAAATGGCCACCCAGGAATAGATTGCATCGCATTAGCTTAAAAAGCAGATCTAGGTACAGATAAATATATGTTGATTTCTCTTCCCTTCCGAATCTCGAGTCTTTAGAGAAGATGGCTCGGCTTCTATAATGCAGCAGTCTAATGCATTACCCTTCTCAATCACCAGCTTATTTACTATGTGCCGAAAATATGCCAAAGATAAGAGATTTAAAAGACAAGAACCCGACTGCAGATGACAATCCGAGGAACCTGAGAAGTATGCTGCAACGCCATCTTAATTATACATCTGGAATAAATCAGTAACACAACCACAAGGAATTGTTTAGAAAAGCTGGGAAAAATAAATAAATTAGCACACTGGTGTCACTGTCTAGAAGCCAGACATCTATCTGTGTATCATCACAAGCATAGGTACGGTTGTGCTCAAAAGTTGCATACCCCGGCAGAATTTTTGCTTCCTTGGCCTTTTTTCAGAGAACATGAATGATATCAAAACATTTTCTCCACTCATGGTTAGTGGTTGGATGATGCCATTTATTGTCAAACTACAGTGTTTTCTCTTTTTAAATCATAATGACATCCCAAAACATCCAAATTACCCTGTTCAAAAGTTCACATACCCCATTTCTTAATACCATGTATTGCTCCCTCTAACATCAATGACAGCTTGAAGTCTTTTGTGGTAGTTGTGGATGAGGTTCTTTATTT
Organism: Ranitomeya imitator; assembly: GCF_032444005.1. Lineage (NCBI taxonomy): Eukaryota > Metazoa > Chordata > Amphibia > Anura > Dendrobatidae > Ranitomeya > Ranitomeya imitator. Next base: position 165,842,515 of record NC_091288.1, on the reverse strand, counting down.
TCTCAGATGGTAAAGCTGTCCACTCTTCTTGGCAACAAGCCTCCAGTTTCTGTAAATTCCTAGGCTGTCTAGCATGAATTGCTCGCTTGAGATCTCCCCAGAGTGGCTCAATGATATTGAGGTCAGGAGACTGAGATGGCCACTCCAGAACCTTCTTTGTTCTGCTGTAGCCAATGACAGGTCGACTTGGCGTTGTGTTTTGGATCGTTGTCATGTTGGAACTGTCAAGTACATCCCATGCACAGCTTCCAAGCAAGTTTGCCTCCAGTATTTGCTGATAACATGCTGCATTCATCTTTCCTACAACTTTAACCAAGTTTTCTGTGCCTTTGTAGCTCACACATCCCCAAAACATCAGCGATCCACCTCCGTACTTTACAGTAGGAATGGTGTTCCTTTCATCATAGGCCTTGTTGACCTCTCTCCAAATGTAACATTGTGGCCAAAGAGTTCAATTTTGGTCTCATCACTCCAAATTACTTTGTTCCAGAAGTTTTCAGGCTTGTCTCTGTGCTGTTTTCCGTATTGTAGGCGAGAGACTTTGAAGCATTTGCACAGTTCTGGCTTTCTTCTGGAGACTCGACCTTGCAGCCCATTTTTTTCAAGTGCCTCCTTATTGTGCATCTTGAAACAGCCACACTGCTAGTTTTCAGAGAGTCCTGTATTTCAGCTGATGTTATTTGTGGGTTTTTCTTTGCATCCCGAACAATTTTCCTGGCAGTTGTGGATGACGTTTTTGTTGGTCTTCCTGACCGTGGATTTGTTTTTGCAGAGCCCCTGATTTTCCATTTGTTAATCACAGTTTGAACGCTGCTGAGTGGCATTATCAATTCCTTGGATATCTTTTTGTATCCCTTTCCTGTTTTATAGAGCTCAACTACCTTTTCCCATAGATCCGTTGACAATTCTTTTGCTTTCCCCATGACTCACAATCCAGAAATGTCAGTGGATGGATGAAAGATGCAAGAGTCTGTCTGGATCCCAGAAACTCACTCAGCTTTTATGCGCACACACTGATTACAAGCAAACAGGTCACATGTGAGGGTGCTACCTTTAGCAGCCATTCATACCCATTTGTCAACTTCTGTGCATGTTATCAGGCCAAAATCACCAGGGTATACAGAGTATATGAACTTTTGATCAGGGTCATTTGGATGTTTTGGGTTGTCATTATGATTTAAAAAGAGAAAAACAGTAAATGGCTTCACCCAACCACTAACCACGAGTGGAGAAAAAGTTTTGGTGTTATCATTCATATTCTCTGAAAAAAGGCAGAAAAAGCAAGAATTCTGCTGGAGTATGTAAACTTTTGAGCACAACTGTATAGGGAATGTCTTCTTGACGGATTCTACATGGCAGCCCAAAGTCTGTATTAATATGCCATTGGTGCTTATATTCCAATAAGGCGTTTGACGTTCCACACTGCGCAACTGACGTCCCTCACTGAGCACACCGACGTCCCTCACCAGTGCTGAGAACCGATCAAAATGAACTTTTAATCATCCGCATTGCATATGCAATGATCAGCACTATTCCAGAAGGTGTCTCTTCTCTGAGACAAGCCCTGCTCGATACATGATTGATAGCTGGCATTCAATCACCATTATGGAGGCCATCAATTACGTAAGAAAGCGTGATTAGAAGATCTGTGGAAAGTCCACGTCCAAGGAGGCGTGATTAGAAGATCTGTGGAAAGTCCACGTCCAAGGAGGCGTGATTAGAAGATCTGTGGAAAGTCCAGTCTGGAGAATGTAATGTCCAGCTTTGCCTCATTGCATACGTGACAATGCCAGCCTTAGTATGGAACGTCAAACACCCTCTGTGAAGTGAAGCCATGAAAACCCATCCAGATGCCGCTTTTCCACCAATCTCCTAACTGGGACCAGGACTGGAGGGTAAAAAATTGCCTAATATGCCTAAAATATCAGGCTCAAATCTCCAACAAGTAATTGTAGGATGACTTACATGGTACAAGCAGTCTGGAGTTCTGCTGCAATGCCTGGGTCATGTGTGAGCGAAGCAACATGGAAGCCATTTTGGTTCAAGAAGAAATCTGCGACTACTTGATCAGGGCCCAATTTTTCCTGTAAAAAAAACAGATTTAAAATTTAGAAATCATAGTAACAGAACTATATAGAATTCCGCAGTAGAGAAGATCCCACACCTTGTACATGGACTTCACAGCACTCAGATTCAAAGACTAAATAAAATGTCAGTAACAAACCGCTGACGTTCTGATGCTTCATTACTGGTTCCTGACAGTCTCATCATGCTCCTGTCTAAAGCCGTGGTTTTATAGTATGATGGAGAAGATAGATTTAAAGTATAAAGAGCACACACTGCTTACCTAACACAATTCATCAGTGTCCTGACTGAGCATGCTCCTGGTTCCTGCACGGATGCCCTGCGGCAAAATCAGTGCCAGCTCTGATAAAGGAGGACAACAAAAGGGGAACAACTGACCGCTAATTTCCATAACCAAGCCAGAGCACATTTTTGCTAAGCCGAGGTAAACAGATAAGGGATCCAGTAGAAAATAGTCAGCCGCCCTCTATAGCTGGCATGTGCTAACACTGGATATATTGCCCAACGTCAAGAAGAAGACCAGAAGCCAAGGACGAAGATGCCAGGTGACGATGGGAACCAATAGCTGAGCAAGATTGGCAATGGTTAGAACTCATTACTTACAGCTCAAGTTCGTTTTAAGCTTGGGCTTATTTTTTAGGTGCGCTTATAAAGCTCAACAAAGACTCGGCTCAAATTCTTACTTATGTCAATAATTTTTCCTTCGGTTTTCACAGGGAAAAAAAGTAGCAATAATGTGCTCAGTGATTTAAGTAGATCTATTCTGATGACATACACTCCCTGACAGAAGTTATGTCGCTTATCCATGTTATGTAAATAAAAGCTTGTGACCGGACGTTAAATTCATCCATTGGTTGTATAAATTATGCTTTTGAAAGCTGAAACCCTCCGAAATGTTGTTTAGGTTAAGAAAATAAATTGGCATCAATGCAGAAATATTGATCAGTTAATGGACACAGAATGGTCAGATTTTGGCAAGACAAAAGTTTTGTCGCCTAGTCATATAATGCACCCAATCCTAGTTTACATCCTCACCTGTGCTCAGTAAATGATCGGTTAATTAGTGTGGGTGTATAAAAAGAAACACAGCACCCTAGACCTTCACTTGATCTGCAACGTGAGACAACATGCCAAAAATCCACCCTGCGACCAAAGCCTGGATTATCAAGAGGCTGAAGACCAGATCCACTGCAGAGGTGGCTGGCACCTTTAATGTGTCTCAGCTTCAAGTACAAAGCATTAAAAAAAGATTTGAAGAGACTGGAGATGTGTTTGACAAGCCCAGGTCCAGCAGACCCCGCAAGACAACTGCTCAGGAGGAATGTTTGTTGGTTAGAAAATCCAAAGCAAACCCCTCTTCCACTGCAGCAGAGCTCCAACAGGCCTGGTCATCTCAAGTCCCTGTGTCAACTAGAAGAGTTTGTAGGATTCTTGTCTCGAAATGGCCTCCATGGTCGAATCAGTGCCCAGAAGCCATCACTAAACAAAAGGCAAATAAAAAAACGTGTGGCATTTGCAAAGTCCCACAGCCTGCTAAACTGATGGACGCTGGAAAAGTGGCAGAAGGTGGATTTCTCTGATGAATCTTCAGTAGAATTACACCACAGCTGCCGCAAATACTGCAGGAGACCTACTGGAGCCCGTATGGATCCAAAATACACCCAGAAAACAGTTACATTTGGTGGTGGAAAGATCATGGTCTGGGGTTACATTCAGTATGGGGGTGTGCGAAACATTTGCAAGGTGGAAGGCAATATCAATAGCCTAAAATATTAAAAAGTATTAGCTACCTCTTATATTCCAAATCATGAAAGGCGTCAAATTCTGCAGCAGGATGGTGCTCCATCTCCTACATCCATCTCTACAACAACAAAGTTCCTCCAGGCACAAAAGATCAAGGTGCTCAAGGACTGGCCAGCCCAGTCACCAGACATGAACATCATTGAGCATGTTTGGGGTAAGAGGAAAGAGGAAGCTTGGAAGACAAAACCAAAGAATCTAGATGAACTCTGGGAGGCATGTAAGACTGCATTCTTTGCTATTCCTGATGACTTCATTAATAAATTGTATGAATCATTGTTGAACCGCATGGATGCAGTCCTTCAAGCTCATGGAAGTCACACAAAATATTAAATATGACTCTAATAGGACCACAACTTCATTCACCAATGTGATGCAACATATATTTGTATTTTAAGTTATTTGTTTGAATATAACATTACATTATGTGGGCGACAAAACTTATGGGTTGCCAAAATCTGACCATTCTGTGTCCATTAACTGATCAATATTTCTGCATTGATGCCAATTTATTTTCTTAACCTAAATCACATTTCGGAGGGTTTCAGCTTTCAAAAGAATTATTTATATAACCGATGGATGAATTTAACGTCAGGTTATAAGCTTTAATTGACATAACATGGGTAAGCAACATAACTTGTATACATTCCCTGACAGAAGTTTGTTACCCCATATAAAATGTGGAAAATTTGTCAGGGGGAAAGAAAAAAAGTAACGACAAGCTACCCCCTTCAATGCGGATTTCTCATGGAATCTGCTCCCAACTTGACACCAATAAGCCAAAAATAAAAACTTTTTTTTTTAAAAAGGTAAGGGGGAGCGTTAAAGGACCATCAGATCAGAAAAGCTCAATCCCTGCTCGCAGTAATGTTTCTGGAGGAGGTTTTATTTTTGTGCACTTGAAGACTTGAAGTTTTTGCACTGAAAACAGAAATAAATAGACAGCATTTTTTGGTTTTTGCACCAACTTCATGAACCGCGGGCACCATTTTGAAGAATTTGGCACAAATATCAGTGACTACTACAAGACAAAAAAGTAAAAAGGAAATGACAAAGAAGAAAATCATACATGATGAATTGAGGCCATAGATTCCTGCGACTTTAGATTACCACATTAGATCTTTCAACCTCCCAAAACTGTGTGAGCACGCTGAGGACCCTCGGTTAGCACCCGAGCATGCTCATATAACGCCTTATCCGAGCACGTTCGCTCATCACCAACGGTGACACATGGGAATTTTTGATCACTGGGGGTCTGTATCTCCACAGTAGAGACGTGCCGACCACAACTTTTGACTTGTCACAATGACCCGTCTCTTTAAGGGGACTGTAAAAAGCCAAAAACACCTTGTGCAATTTTTACGCTGTAACATTACTATTAGCTGTTCAATCATCAACTAGCTTCCAATGAGTTATGGTTTCACTGCACCTGGCAAAATGACAAAAGTTCACAAACACGACCCCGGGTTAACAAGGGCAAACGATAAAAGTAGAAAAAGAAAAAAAAAACAACCCACATTGATAATCATCATAAAATAAAGGGCTAAAAACACCATATACACCGTTATCATGGTCTCGCCGTCCAGTAGAGAGAAGACCTGCGGCATTGGACTGGACTAATCTAATCTGAGGTTTCCCGATAAGCAGGATGTCTAAGTGATCGCTCACCAGGGGAAATGGTTTTTATCCATTCTTAAATATCATCATTCTCGACAGCAAATCTTCTAGTGTAAAAACAAAAAAAATATGTGCTGCCGAGAACAACGGCAACCTATCTGAACAGAATGCTCAATTACGGATCCTGACATCCTGCTGCAGGTTCCCCATAGAACTTCATGAGCACCAACTGCCATCCATCTCAGAAATGGGAAAGTCTGTGGTCACTGAATACAGATTATACCCATGAGTTAAGTAAAAGAGCAATCCAGGATCCAGGATTAGAAAGAAGCAGATTTCTGAGAGAAGATAAATTACAAAATTTATTATTTTCACCTGTACTATTGATTTATAGAAAAAAAATAAAGACGACAGTTAACCTTTAAATACATCTGTATTAGTGATGAGCGAACGCGCATGGATAAGGTGTTATCTCAGCATGCTCAGGTGTTATCCGAGTATCTTCGAAGTACTCGTATAGTATGTTCAAAAGTCCCTGCGGCTGCATGTCTCCCGGCTGTTAGGCAATCCTCCCACATGTGTTGCAGCTGTCTAACAGACAATGTCTGCATGTGTTGCGGCTGCCAAACAGCTGCGGGGACTGGAACATATTTTTCGGGCACGCCCAAGTCACTTTGTTAGCACCCGAGCATGCGGAGAAAACACCTTACCCCACATGTATGCTCATCAGTAATAACTAACAAATCATACTCTTGGTTTTTTTCCTCGGGCTGTTTGATGGCAGAAGATTGAGAAAATTCCGTAATTCCCCCATCAGAGAAAAACTTACAAGACTCTGGCCAAACTCACATGGCAAAAACTGACACACTGATGAATCGTGGACCATTGTTTCCTAACAAAACATGTGTAGGGCCCAACTGGGCTGCTTGCTGTAGTTTTGATAAAATCCCATCTTACTCTGGTGCAGATCTAGCTGTTCTCTGAATGCTGAGCTCTGTATAACCCCGCCCACACCACTGATTGGCAGCAGAAAGCAGCCAATCAGTGGTGGGGGTGGAGTTATACAGAGGCAGCAGGTTTACTAGTCCTCTAGCGGAAATATCCTGCTGATAAAACAGTGATTTTATCACAATCATAGCAAGCAGCCCAGTAAGTGACACATCACAGGAATCAGGATCTCTACCTCTACATTATTCAGATCTCAGATTAAGTGGTTGAAACCTGGTGACCGATTCCCTTTAAGTAAAATGTAATTGTAGCAAAGCTTAGAAGAGGTTGTGTAACTGGCTGTAAGATGAGCAATGACAGCAGCAGACCAGGCACTGGGCAAGGAAGTCGATTAAGATTCATCAGTACTGGGGAGGAATCCTGTAGTGCAACATTGTCTTCATGGCAGCAGCTTTCCCTCTGGCCGTTCTTCAGGGAAAACAGCCTTTTAGTATTCAGAACCAAATAGTCCGTTCAAGTCTATTTAACCCGGAATTCATTAAATCACAGTGCAGTTCAGCTGCAGTTCGGCACCAATTCTGCACTAAATCTGCATCGTGTGCACATACCCTTAAGACCATGTTCACACTTTGCGGTTTTTACCGCGGAACCGCGGCGATGTTGATGCTGCGGGTCCACTGCAGTTTCCATTGTGTTTACAATAACATGTAAACCCTATGGAAACCGCAAACCGCTGTGCACATGCTGCGGGTTGTAAACCGCTGCGTTCTTTGTGCAGAATCGCAGCGATTCTGCACCCATAGGAATGCATTGATCCGCTTACTTCCTGCATGGGGCTGTGTCCACCATGCGGGAAGTAAGCGGATAATGTGCGGGTGGTACCCAGGGTGGAGGAGAGGAGACTCTCTTCCAGGCCCCGGGAACCATATTTGTGTAAAAAAAAAAAAAAAGAATTAAAATAAAAAATCATGATATACTCACCCTCTGACGTCCCGATCTCCTCAGCGCTGCACGCGGCCGTCCGGTCTCAGGTTGCTATGCGACCAGGACCTGCGGTGACGTCGCAGTCACATGACCGTGACGTCACGAAGGTCCTTTTCGCACAGCATCTTTGGAACTGGACCGCCGCCTGCAGCACCGAGGAGATCGGGACGTCAGAGGGTGAGTATATCATGATTTTTATTATTTTTAACATTACCATTGATGCTGCATATTGCTGCATATATAAATCATCCCAAGAATAAAGTGCAAAAAAAGACAGTATTAAAAATTATTTTATTAGATTTATAAATTATACAACTAAATATATACGAGTAAAGCTGATAAATATGGGCACAATGTAATAGTATAAAAAAGACGTCAACCAATATTAGCAAAATTTATAGTCATCAGATTTTAAAACCTCCAAAGTATAATATATTGCAAAATTGTTCCTTAGAATTAGTTAGTTATATGGCGATCATAAAAAAGTGCATAGTGCATCAATATGTGCAAAAAAATGCATAAAATATGTGCAAAAAATTATTTATATAGAAAAATAATGTGCAAAAAGAGCAAAAAAATTTATTCATATGATATTTTATAACAAAGTGCTACACTGTAAGGTGCTAAATAAGGTGCCACAAATTACTGCAAAACCAGGACAATATTGCACAATACCTAGATTGCACATAAGCCTATGTAAGCATAGGACCTGGGCACATGTAGGTATTGTGAGCCTCCACTATTATCGTATATTTTATTGATTTTATCCTCCATAGGTTTATGTAGTAAGAGTCTGTTTAGCCAGTGTGCAATTTATGCACCTTAATGTTCCCAGTAGCACTTTCCATTATATAGTTATAGTGGCATTCCATCTATATGGCCTTATGTGCAATTGTTTTTTTAGCTGTGCAATATGAGCCTTGATGGTAGGTCTTGTTTCACTTAGCACTTTCATTGTATATTTTGTAATTTTATGCTTACATAGGCTTATGTGCAATCTAGGTATTGTGCAATATTGTCCTGGTTTTGCAATAATTTGTGGCACCTTATTTAGCACCTTACAGTGTAGCACTTTGTTATAAAATATCATATGAATAATTTTTTTTGCTTTTTTTGCACATTATTTTTCTATATAAATAATTTTTTGCACATATTTTATGCATTTTTTTGCACATATTGATGCACTATGCACTTTTTTATGATCGCCATATAACTAACTAATTCTAAGGAACAATTTTGCAATATATTATACTTTGGAGGTTTTAAAATCTGATGACTATAAATTTTGCTAATATTGGTTGACGTCTTTTTTATACTATTACATTGTGCCCATATTTATCAGCTTTACTCGTATATATTTAGTTGTATAATTTATAAATAATTCTAATAAAATAATTTTTAATACTGTCTTTTTTTGCACTTTATTCTTGGGATGATTTATGTTTCATTTGGTGCATGACATTTTTTGTTGTACATATAAATGGTTACATGTTTGATTAATTAAAATATTGCTGCATATGCAGCACCAATAGTAGGAGTAAATCCTGCAGCGGAATCTGCAACACAAACGTCGATAAATCTGCAGGGATAACCGCAGCGGGTTTGCCCTGCAGATTTATCAAACCCGCTGCGGGAAAACCCGCAGGAGAACCCGCAGCCCCCTTCCTACGTGTGCACATAGCCTAAAGAATTTTCTGCATTTTCATGACCATGAAAATTGTACATTCACACTGAAGGCATCAAAACTATGAATTAACACATGTAGAACTATATATTTAACAAAAAAGTGTGAAACAACTGAAATTGTGTCTTATATTCTAGGTTCTTCAAAGTAGCCACCTTTTGCTTTGATGACTGCTTTGCACACTCTTGGCATTCTCTTGATGAGCTTCAAGAGGTAGTCACCGGGAATGGTCTTCGAACAATCTTGAAGGAGTTCCCAGACATGCTCAACACTTGTTGGCCCTTTTGCCTTCACTCTGCGGTCCAGCTCACCCCAAACCATCTCGATTGGGTTCAGGTATGGTGACTGTGGAGGCCAGGTCATCTGGCGTAGCACCCCATCACTCTCCTTCTTGGTTAAATAGCCCTTACACAGCCTGGACGTGTGTTTGGGGTCATTGTCCTGTTGAAAAATAAATGATGGTCCAACTAAACACAAACCAGACGGAAAAGCATGCCACTGCAAGATACTGTGGTAGCCATGCTAGTTCAGTATGCCTTCAATTTTGAATGAATCCCCAACACTGTCACTAGCAAAGCACCCCACACCATAATACCTCCTCCTCCATGCTTCACGGTGGGAACCAGGCATGTAGAGTCCATCCGTTCACCTTTTCTGCGTCGCACAAAGACACGGTGGTTGGAGCCAAAGATCTCAAATTTGGACTCACCAGACCAAAGCACAGATTTCCACTGGTCTAATGTCCATTCCTTGTGTTCTTTAGCCCAAAACAAGTCTCTTCTGCTTGTTGCCTGTCCTTAGCAGTGGTTTCCTAGTAGCTATTTTACCATGAAGGCCTGCTGCACAAAGTCTCCTCTTAACAGTTGTTGTAGAGATGTGTCTGCTGCTAGAACTCTGTGTGGCATTGACCTGGTCTCTAATCTGAGCTGCTGTTAACCTGCGATTTCTGAGGCTGGTGACTTGGATAAACTGATCCTCAGAAGCAGAGGTGACTCTTGGTCTTCCTTTCCTGGGGCGGTCCTCATGTGAGCCAGTTTCTTTATAGCGCTTGATGGTTTTTGCCACTGCACTTGGAGACACTTTCAAAGTTTTCCCAATTCTTCGGACTGACTGACCTTCATTTCTTAAAGCAATGATGGCCCCTCGTTTTTCTTTACTTAGCTGCTTTTTTCTTGCCATAATACAATTTCTAACAGTCTATTCAGTAGCACTATCAGCTGTGTATCCACCAGACTTCTGCTCAACACAACTGATGGTCCCAACCCCATTTATAGTAATGACCACAAGAACGAGAAGTATAAAGGATTATGGTACCTATAGTGTGGTAAAGGTGAAGAGGAGGAGGGAAGATGCCATGTCCTGGACAATTACAGATGTTTTCACACAAAAAGAATAAAAATAAATCACACTTTGTCAAAGAAAGAATCACTTTGAAATGTAGGAGTTTTTTGCCCTTTTAACCAGTAAATTCTTCTCTTTTCACTGCTCAATGTAGAAACAGGAAGTCTCTTTTCCTTGCAAAAATCATTCCCTTCTTCAACTCCTGACCCAGCTGCTCCCTCCTCTCCCAGCCATTGACTTTTGCAGTGACTCATGACTCACACAGGGAAAATTGACCTCCTGCTTCTACACTCTGTTTTCGGGATGGGACTCCCGACGTCATTCCCATTGACAGCCGGATCCCCGCTGCCTAACGGCGGCAGCCGACTGTCAATCAGAATGATGTCAGAAGTGCTGCCCAGTCACGTCAGCAGAGGCAGCTGAATCCCTGGCAGGAGCGGTCTGTGACCGCTCTGTGGCGTGCGAAGAACTGCACCGTGCACATCAGGCCGGTAAGCTGCAGCTGCCTGTTAAAACAAAAAAATGTGCCTTTGCTCCATTATAAAGTCCCTGAATGCAGAGTGAAGGGGACACAGCGGCGCGTATAGCGCGTGCCCGCACACATCATATAGCCCCTGACTCACATTCGCACATCTGACATGAAGCTGGGGCTGTACTCGCAGAGTCGGTGCGCATGCCTGCGGAGCGGGACGACAGTGAACACGCATGGGATTTTCTAGGTGGTTGCCGACGTCGGGCCAGTCATGGCAATCGATCACAATCCTGAGGGTGTACATAATTTGAACAGGACACGGACTGATCCATGACAAACGACAGAATACTGCACCCCTATGCCTGAAGCAGAAGGTATCCCCTAATGATATAGTGTTTCACATAATACTGGGAGCTTTTCTTTTGAGAAAACCATCTTAGTGGTGCACATCGCACATTACATCACTAACACACTGGGGGCAGTTTAATAGCTATAAACGAGGTGACTGGTTCCTTTAATCACGTGAGGTCAGTGTTTAATGCACAGACTCATCACACACCTCAAGATCTACAGATCTACTGTATCCACAATCTGCGCTCCCATCTCAGACATATTTAATAATAAGCTGATTATACTGGTTCCATGTTTATCTTGGAGAAGGCAAAGAGATCAAACATTCAAACCAGAGACCTAAAATAAAGGGTCAGCCAAAAATAAGACCGACCCAGGAAGGACATTAACTCCTGCCTTCTCAGTAAGGTTTGTACAAGACTGGCAATTTATTCTCTAACCTGTCAATATCATTTAACATACAAATTCGCCTCCCGTCTGTCCTAAGAACTGAAAAATAGCAAGGGGCGCCCCCTGGAAGAAGCACCGGCAAAGCGCGCGCCGGGCGTCAGGTTCTTGGACAATATTCTCCCTCCGCTGTCATTTGTGAACTGTGAGGGCGATTCATCAAGATCAGTGATTTTCGCACCGTATTGATGAGGGGGCGTTTTTTTTTTTTTTTTTAGTAAAAGCCTATTAACCCCTCTGTGACCTTAGACGTACTATCCCGTCGAGGTGCCCTGGGCTTATCTGACCCTGGACGGGATAGTACGTCATAGCCGATCGGCCGCGCTCACGGGGGGAGCGCGGCCGATCGCGGCCGGGTGTCAGCTGCTTATCGCAGCTGACATCCGGCACTATGTGCCAGGAGCGGTCACGGACCGCCCCCGGCACATTAACCCCTGGCACACCGCGATCAAAGATGATCGCGATGTGCCGGCGGTACAGGGAAGCACCGCGCAGGGAGGGGGCTCCCTGCGGGCTTCCCTGAGCCCCCCGCAGCAACGCGATGTGATCGCGTTGCTGCGAGGGTCTCCTCACCTCCCTCCCTGCTCGAGCCCCGGATCCAAGATGGCCGCGGATCCGGGTCCTGCAGGGAGGGAGGTGGCTTCACAGAGCCTGCTCAGAGCAGGCACTGTGAAGCAGCCTGCACTCCTATCAGATCAGTGATCTGACAGAGTGCTGTGCAAACTGTCAGATCACTGATCTGTGATGTCCCCCCCTGGGACAAAGTAAAAAAGTAAAAAAAAAAATTTCCAAATGTGTAAAAAAAATAAAAAAAAATATTCCAAAATAATGAAAAAAAAAAAAAAATATTATTCCCATAAATACATTTCTTCATCTAAATAAAAAAAAAAAAACCAATAAAAGTACACATATTTAGTATTGCCGCGTCCGTAACGGCCCGACCTATAAAACTGGCCCACTAGTTAACCCCTTCAGTAAACACCGTAAGAAAAAAAAAAAAAAACGAGGCAAAAAACAACGCTTTATTATCATACCGCCGAACAAAAAGTGGAATAACACGCGATCAAAAGGACAGATATAAATAACCATGGTACCGCTGAAAGCGTCATATTGTCCCGCAAAAAAAGAGCCGCCATACAGCATCATCAGCAAAAAAATAAAAAAGTTATAGTCCTGAGAATAAAGCGATGCAAAAATAATTATTTTTTCTGTAAAATAGTTTTTATCGTATAAAAGCACCAAACCATAAAAAAATGATATAAATGAGGTATCGCTGTAATCGTACTGACCCGAAGAATAAAACTGATTTATCAATTTTACCAAACGCGGAACGGTATAAACGCCTCCCCCAATAGAAATTCATGAATAGCTGGCTTTTGGTCATTCTTCCTCACAAAAATCGGAATAAAAAGCGATAAAAAAATGTCACGTGCCCAAAAATGTTTTCAATAAAAACGTCAACTCGTCCCGCAAAAAACAAGACCTCACATGACTCTGTGGACCAAAATATGGAAAAATTATAGCTCTCAAAATGTGGTATTGCAAAAAATATTTTTTGCAATAAAAAGGGTCTTTCAGTGTGTGACGGCTGCCAATCATAAAAATCCGCTAAAAAACTCGCTATAAAAGTAAATCAAACCCCCCTTCATCACCCCCTTAGTTAGGGAAAAATAAAAAAAAATGTATTTATTTCCATTTTCCCATTAGGGCTAGGGTTAGGGCTAGGGTTAGGGCTAGGGCTAGGGTTAGGGCTAGGGTTAGGGCTAGGGTTAGGGTTAGGGTTAGGGCTAGGGTTAGGGCTAGGGTTAGGGCTAGGGTTAGGGCTAGGGTTAGGGCTAGGGCTAGGGTTAGGGCTAGGGTTAGGGCTAGGGTTAGGGCTAGGGTTAGGGCTAGGGTTAGGGCTAGGGTTAGGGTTAGGGCTAGGGTTAGGGCTAGGATTAGGGTTAGGGTTAGGGTTGGGGCTACAGTTAGGGTTGGGGCTAAAGTTAGGGTTAGGGTTTAGATTACATTTACAGTTGGGAATAGGGTTGGGATTAGGGTTAGGGGTGTGTCAGGGTTAGAGGTGTGGTTAGGGTTACCGTTGGAATTAGGGTTAGGGGTGTGTTTAGATTAGGGTTTCAGTTATAATTGGGGGGTTTCCACTGTTTCGGCACATCAGGGGCTCTCCAAACACGACATGGCGTCCGATCTCAATTCCAGCCAATTCTGCGTTGAAAAAGTAAAACAGTGCTCCTTCCCTTCCGAGCTCTCCTGTGTGCCCAAACAGGGGTTTACCCCAACATATGGGGTATCAGCGTACTCAGGACAAATTGGACAACAACTTTTGTGGACCAATTTCTCCTGTTACCCTTGGGAAAATACAAAACTGGGGGCTAAAAAATAATTTTTGTGGGAAAACAAAAAGATTTTTTATTTTCACGGCTCTGCGTTATAAACTGTAGTGAAACACTTGGGGGTTCAAAGTTCTCACAACACATCTAGATAAGTTCATTGAGGGGTCTAGTTTCCAATATGGGGTCACTTGTGGGGGGTTTCTACTGTTTAGGTACATTAGGGGCTCTGCAAACGCAATGTGACGCCTGCAGACCAATCCATCTAAGTCTGCATTCCAAATGATGCTCCTTCCCTTCCGAGCCCTCCCATGCGCCCAAACGGTGGTTCCCCCCCACATATCGGGTATCAGCGTACTCAGGACAAATTGGACAACAACTTTTGTGGACCAATTTCTCCTGTTACCCTTGGGAAAATACAAAACTGGGGGCTAAAAAATAATTTTTGTGGGAAAACAAAAAGATTTTTTATTTTCACGGCTCTGCGTTATAAACTGTAGTGAAACACTTGGGGGTTCAAAGTTCTCACAACACATCTAGATAAGTTCATTGAGGGGTCTAGTTTCCAATATGGGGTCACTTGTGGGGGGTTTCTACTGTTTAGGTACATTAGGGGCTCTGCAAACGCAATGTGACGCCTGCAGACCAATCCATCTAAGTCTGCATTCCAAATGATGCTCCTTCCCTTCCGAGCCCTCCCATGCGCCCAAACGGTGGTTCCCCCCCACATATCGGGTATCAGCGTACTCAGGACAAATTGGACAACAACATTTAGGGTCCAATTTCTCCTGCTAACCTTGGAAAAATACAAAACTGGGGGCTAAAATATAATTTTTGTGGAAAAAAAAATATTTTTTATTTGCATGGCTCTGCGTTATAAACTGTAGTGAAATACTTGGGGGTTCAAAGCTCTCACAACACATCAAGATGAGTTCCTTAGGGGGTCTACTTTCCAAAATGGTGTCACTTGTGGGGGGTTTCTACTGTTTAGGTACATTAGGGGCTCTGCAAACGCAATGTGACGCCTGCAGACCATTCCATCTAAGTCTGCATTCCAAATGGCGCTCCTTCCCTTCCGAACCCTCCCATGCGCCCAAACGGTGGTTCCCCCCCACATATGGGGTATCAGCGTACTCAGGACAAATTGGACAACAACTTTTGTGGTCCAATTTCTCCTCTTACCCTAGGGAAAATACAAAACTGGGGGCTAAAAAATAATTTTTGTGGGAAAAAAATTTTGTTTTATTTTTATGGCTCTGCATTATAAACTTCTGTGAAGCCCTTGGTGGGTCAAAGTGCTCACCACACATCCAGATAAGTTCCTTAGGGGGTCTACTTTCCAAAATGGTGTCACTTGTGGGGGGTTTCAATGTTTAGGCACATCAGTGGCTCTCCAAACGCAACATGGCGTCCCATCTCAATTCCTGTCAATTTTGCATTGAAAAGTCAAACGGCGCTCCTTCCCTTCCGAGCTCTCCCATGCGCCCAAACAGTGGTTTACTGCCACATATGGGGTATCAGCGTACTCGGGACAAATTGGACAACAACTTTTGAGGTCCAATTTCTTCTCTTACCCTTGGAAAAATAAAAAATTGGGGGCAAAAATATAATTTTTGTGAAAAAATATGATTTTTTATTTTTACGGTTCTGCATTATAAACTTCTGTGAAGCACTTGGTGGGTCAAAGTGCTCACCACACCTCTAGATAAGTTCCTTAGGGGGTCTACTTTCCAAAATGGTGTCACTTGTGGGGGGTTTCAATGTTTAGGCACATCAGTGGCTCTCCAAACGCAACATGGCGTCCCATCTCAATTCCTGTCAATTTTGCATTGAAAAGTCAAACGGCGCTCCTTCCCTTCCGAGCTCTCCCATGCGCCCAAACAGTGGTTTACTGCCACATATGGGGTATCAGCGTACTCGGGACAAATTGGACAACAACTTTTGAGGTCCAATTTCTTCTCTTACCCTTGGAAAAATAAAAAATTGGGGGCAAAAATATAATTTTTGTGAAAAAATATGATTTTTTATTTTTACGGTTCTGCATTATAAACTTCTGTGAAGCACTTGGTGGGTCAAAGTGCTCACCACACCTCTAGATAAGTTCCTTAGGGGGTCTACTTTCCAAAATGGTGTCACTTGTGGGGGGTTTCAATGTTTAGGCACATCAGTGGCTCTCCAAACGCAACATGGCGTCCCATCTCAATTCCTGTCAAGTTTGCATTGAAAAGTCAAATAGCGCTCCTTCCCTTCCGAGCTCTCCCATGCGCCCAAACAGTGGTTTACTGCCACATATGGGGTATCAGCGTACTCAGGACAAATTGGACAACAACTTTTTGGGTCCAATTTCTCCTGTTACCCTTGGTAAAATAAAACAAATTGGAGCTGAAGTAAATTTTTTGTGTAAAAAAGTTAAATGTTCATTTTTATTTAAACATTCCAAAAATTCCTATTAAACACCTGAAGGGTTAATAAACTTCTTGAATGTGGTTTTGAGCACCTTGAGGGGTGCAGTTTTTAGAATGGTGTCACACTTGGGCATTTTCTATCATATAGACCCCTCAAAATGACTTCAAATGAGACGTGGTCCCTAAAAAAAAATGGTGTTGTAAAAATGAGAAATTGCTGGTCAACTTTTAACCCTTATAACTCCCTAACAAAAAAAAAAATTGGTTCCAAAATTATGCTGATGTAAAGGAGACATGTGGGAAATGTTACTTATTAAGTATTTTGTGTGACATATCTCTGTGATTTAATTGCATAAAAATTCAAAGTTTGAAAATTGCGAAATTTTCAAAATTTTCGCCAAATTTCCGTTTTTTTCACAAATAAACGCAGGTACTATCAAAGAAATTTTACC